>NW_025726229.1:0-108252 GCF_021461395.2 Schistocerca americana | reverse complement strand
GGTGCTTTTGGAGGTTAATAGGTCACTCAAGATTTATTGTTGCAATGGTGCATATGCAGTACGTGAAGTGGTAACACATACGGACGAATAGCACACGCGGTTGGACGAACCAGGCATCGACCCAACCTGAGACATCCATACTAGCACGTGGCGTAGCCACCACGGGCGGCAACACAGGCGCTGACTCTGTGATCCAGTGGGTCGTACAGCTGGCGAATACAGCCCTGGGATACGTGATGTCACGTCGTTGTGTAAGAGTCCTCGCTTGCCACGTCGCACCTGTCACTTGTTGTCCCATCATACCCCACAACTGCTGGACTGCGAAGGAGTCCAGAGATCGTGCCAGCCAGGGAAGTTGCCACACGTCTTGCAGGGCCATTGAGTTTGATGAGCAGTATGTGGACGAGCATTATCCTTTTGGAACAACGCGCCATCTTTCTGTTACAAGAAAAGCAAAAGATCAGGTTTAACAACATTCTGCATGTCCTCTCCAGGAACGGCACACTAAGGCCAGTGTGTTCACTCTTTGAGGTAGCACTCACCAGCTCTTCGTCGTATGCACAAACGGCCGTCACTTGGATGCAGGCAGTATCTGCTGCCGTTCGCTGAAGACCAGGGCGCGCCATTCCTTCTTCGAGGCGAAGGAAGCCCTGGCGGCAGCAGTCGACCTCTCCACGTCGATGCTGTGGTGTGTGTGGGAGGGGGGGAGGGGAAAGGAGCTAGAAGTGTGGGTGCCCACAGTCTCACTGCTAAAAGGTGGTTCGCAACAGTTTGTGTCTGGTCTCACGAGCTGTGTTACCTGTGCTGTGGTAGCTGTACGCCCTGTCGCCGCTGCCCCTGGAATAAGACGATTCTGGCGGGCGTCAGGGCTGCGTGGGCGTGCAGGAGCTCGTCTGCGAGTGCGAGAGTGATCACGTGACCACTGACAGCCGCACAGAGTGGCGCAGCACGTGCAGCTTATGCGGCAGTTCTGTGAAAGGACGACAATTTGACCCCTTCCAGGTGTACTAATATATGAAATAGTTATGAACATGATTGGGGATAAATTGAGTTTTGTGAAAAGAATATAAGATTTTTGGTTGGTTAATATTACGAAACATCCTGGTCTGGTAAAAAAAAGCAAGAGATAGTCAACAGACAGGCAGGCAGAAATTATCTAGCTGACTAGTTAGATTCATGGCTGACTGTAGAGGAAATATTTGGACTCCACAACGAAAATATTTGACCTTGATTTGTTCTATGAACATTCTAATGAAAATATTCGTTTTGATTACTTGAAGAGCATTAGTCTGTCCTTTCTGTCTTTCATAGGTACTGAATTCGGTGTTGAGTAAGTTTCATCAAGTGAACAGCGTCGATACAATCTTGCAAAGTTTAAAAGTACGTGGCGGAAGGGCATTTATGTCTGACTGATTCTAAGTTCCAAAAGGAAAGAAATGATAGCTGTTCAGATATTTAGTCCCAATACGGGGTTGATGCCTCAATTCAGTAATTATTTTCACCTTATTTCCTTACTGTATTAGTGAAGGAAGCAGTACAGGAAAACGAAAAATGGAATTCAGAATTTCCATCGTTGTGCAGGAGCAGTGAATTGGAAGGTGCTGCACACTTTTGAATCGGCACCTTCCAAAACGCGAATCCGTCGTCCTTGCCATGCCGCCACTGCGCTCTCTGCCATCTAGACCTAACGGTGTCGCCGAGCGGCTCTAGGCGCTTCAGTCTGGAACTGCGCGACTGCTGCGGTCGCAGGTTCGAATGCTGTCTCGGGCATGGATGTGTGTGATGTCCTTAGGTTAGTTACGTTTAAGTAGTTCTAAGTTCTACGGGACTGATGACCTCAGATGTTAAGTGCCATAGTGCTCAGAGCGATTTTGAACCTAAATGTATGGCGTGACACGCTTTGTCACTTACATGATGTGAGTCTCTCCATGGGCATCATGCCAAACACCAACAAATAATCTAAAATAAATTTCGTCTGTTCCGAATAGCTACACCCATTGGTAACCGCTTCATTAGGTTTTAACTGTATATCTACAGATATAAATAACTGATTTATAAATTTTATATAAGAATATAAGGAGAAGATTAAATCGATTAAGTAGACATATAGATATAAGAGTAGCAAATTTTACCTGTTGATTATCAGTGCAACGGAGAATACAGAGAATCTGTGGTACCCTCATGTCGTTTATGTACGAAGTAAAATATTCGACAATGTACACTAAATTACTCCAATGCCTCCTCCGCCTACACTGTTTGGCGGAAAGACCCTCGCCGCCGTGGGGTGGCGTGCGTGCCTCAGTGATGCACACAGCCGTACTGCAGATCCAACAACGTGGAAGGGGCGGTCTAAGCAGGAGCCAGACCAACATATGGTTCCCGTAGAGCGGCAGCAGCCTATACAGAATAATGCTGAACGTATGATGGGTAAATTCAGTTCTTAACGAAAAGTTACATAATCGAATGGATGAAACATATAGAAGGAATCGACTGACTGCAAACGTCTTCAAGTATCGAGGAATCGTTGGTCAGGTAACGGAACAAAGTGTGCGGTAGTACAGAAAAAGCAAACAACCTAACAGTGAATGGTTGGAGCTATCAGGAATTCTTTACGTCATTAGCTACCAATTGAAAACATACTTACAGATATTAGCATCCCTAAGTTTAGTACTGACTCGCAGGGCAATTTGAGACACATTGCCCATGATATCCACTCGTGTACATTACGAACGACTGTGCAAAGAGTATTACTAAAATAATGGTCAAAGTTTTGCTTCGGGACAGAGATTTTCTTCGGTCAGTCCCCTACTATTCTACCTGTGTTCTTCAGAAGTACAGTGCAATGTTCTTTCGGACATGCATACATATATGCACGCTGGCATGTCCGAAGAAACATTGCCTCGTATTTCTGAACAACACAGGCACTGCAGCATCGCATTCATCCGCCGATACCGGGCAAGCGACTGTCAGTTAACATGTCTCCAAATCAAATGGCTCTGAGCACTATGGGACTTAACTTCTAAGGTCATCAGTCCCCTAGAACTTAGAACTACTTAAACCTAACTAACCTAAGGACATCACACACATCCGTGTCCGAGGCAGGATTCGACCCTGCGACCGTAGCTATCGCGCGGTTCCAGACTGTAGCGCCTAGAACCGATCGGCCACCCCGGCCGGCAACATGTCTCCCCTGTACGGGAATATACATAATGTATCTAAGAGTGCAGGGGTAGCAGACACGTGGTTGACGACATGTGGAAATCGTGGTCTGGTCTTGAAGAAATGCAGGTGAATTTACGCTAATGCGCATGAATTTATGCGCCATCTCGCCACATAAGTCTTCTAATGTCAATTATGTAGGTGGTACAACACTTGCATTTTTTCCTGGGTTTGTTGGAGAGCTAAAGTTTTCATTTTCTTCATTTCTTTCCCCGAGCGACCAGCTCGTACTTCCTGTTCCACTTTCTGCTGAACGTGAATGTGGCGTTCCACGTTCGTTCGAAAAACTAAAGGCAGGTACACACTCTTAGATGAGAACAGCAGACAGTAGAGCGGTGTACCATCCGCAGTTAGATAGAAACACAACACATTGACAAAAAAAGAAATAAAGAACTATTTACCCATTGTGTGATAATGCAATGACTGCTGTAGCGATGAAAATTAATACATTGCGCTGGGTGAGAGCAGTAACAGGCGGTAGTGTTCTGTCTATACCAGTGGTATGGGCACCAGTCCATGCCCCTGTGTATACAAACACTCACACACACACACACACACACACACACACACATAGTCAGAAGGTTAAGAGCTGCAAAGACAACGAATTTGTTCTTATTGAGGTAGTGGATGAGTTGCAGAACATAGTCGATGAAGCAGAAGTTCCAAGTGAACCCCACTCTTATTGACAAGAAGATGTACTGGGTTATGGAAACATTAAATGCAGCCGTGTTCAGAGGTCCATTCCCTCCAATGTGTTGACCACCCCACCTCAATCATGTGCAAACAGACACACCTTGACTCTAGCATTCCTAGACCCACGCAATTGTATAAAACAAACAACCACTTTTCAAACTCGTAACTACAGCCTTAAGAAACCATCCTATCCAATTTACTAACTTATTAAAATACCCAAGACTAACCTTAGACTGTACACTAATGTGAAAGCTGCACATACAGACTATACAAGGAAAGTGTACAACATAAGAATACTTCTGTAGCTACTTACTGATCAAACACGAGAATTGCATCCTTCTACTGTACTCCACAACTACAAACCTGGGAATTGACTTGTCTCATTTTCCAGAGCCTGGAGGTGTCGCTGGTATATTCTATGACGCCCCCTGTGGACATCAAATGAATGACTACTGTCGATTGCCTAGCGCCGTAAGACGAGGCTCCAACCCACTGCAACTACATTTTCGTGATATTGACAGAGAACAGGCGAGTAGCGAATTACTATAGAATGCATCAGACGTAAATTAGCGGTTAAGACGGAGGTGAACGTTGTTGGATACGAATGCATTTTAACGAAAATGAGATCGTCGTTAGCATCAGCTAACATGTCTGCACACACACATACATAACCTAGGGTTTTGTGAACGTAGTCTCTGCACGTGCCCTAACTGATATACGGATCACTGTCTGTTGCTTTTTCAGCAAAACCGTACTGAACATCCATGTTTTCGCAGGAAGCGGCAAGTTCTGCTCTCGAAGAATAGGAGGAATGTTTAAAGTTTCAACTCGTCTTGACGTCGAGACCATTCAGTAGGGACATGTACTCTCACTACAGAGAATGAGGGCAGAAATCAACAGTACCCGTATTCAAGGGAAGGCCGCACTGGTTTCTGCAGTGGTTTGGCGAAACCACAAAAACACCTAAATCTGGGAAGATGGACCGTGATTTGATCGTTACCTCTGTACCACAGCTTTTCCTGTACATTTTTGGTTTCTGCTGGCGTTCCGTGTATGGCCACAGCGTGGGGATGTCAGGCACTCCAGCTGTACACATCACGTGGAACACGCACACAAATGCGCACAAAGTGAGTGTCTGTCGAATAATGTTCAGAGAAATTTGTTGCCCAAAGCATTCGTCTGCCGCATTCTATCGGCAAGTTGCGTAATCAGTCACTCAGAATTCCTGTTCCAATGGAGCATAGTGTCCAGCGGGATCTGAGTTGGAAGTGTGATGTCATAAGATATAGATTCTTCTACGATATTTCTGCAGCCGTGGTCCAGGGGTAGTTCCGCATCGAGCGCCGGAAGGGAGGGTCGCCAGTTTGCTGCCTCACCACAGTACGCGCATGCCTGGACAGCTTTCCCTCGGTGTTTTCGTGGCCTCGTGTGTAACACACCGTCTTGGCCAGAAGAGTTTGCTTTGGTCTCTTAGAGTGATGTGACGGGTATACGATGTGAACGCCATTCCACTCAATACCCTTCGCAGACTTAGGATCCATTCAGTGGAGATGGTAGTGAAATACAACACTCCTTCCCATCTACAGTTTTGTGCGTACCGCATTCATACATCATATTATGAGGAACTAGCGACGTGCTTTCTCATCAGCTAAAGTGGCCACCTATTAACTAATTGCTAGTGGAGGATATTTGTGTTGGTCTCGTTTCTACTGCTCACGAGACTGTTGGCACGTCTTGGCCAGGTGCAATGGAACAACAGAGGGAAGCGCATCTACCTGCTCCTGACTTTTCAGTTTGATCTCAGTTGCAGGGTCGTGGAAGCTGTTGTTAGCAGACTCGCTGCGTCCGGCTGTTAGAGGCGGCATGGCTCAGTACTTCTGGAGGGGACTTCCAATGACTTGCTGAGGCCATGCCACATAAAGTCGCTGTACTACACTGGCAAAAGCAGGCCCCACACGGTGTAATGAGGTATCCCACCTCATTGTGTATCTCGCGTTGGTAGAATGAGGATAAGATGAGAGAGGTTAGTCTGCGTATGGTGGCTTACGGACAGTCATTTTTACGTGAATGGGGTATGGAAGGAAATAAATAGTACAGACACGATTTTCCCTACGCCATGCACTGCCTTACTCAGTAATTATTAAGTGTAGATGTAGGGAATGTCGCCCAGCGGAAAGTAAATCAGCTAAACAGTTGGTTTCCACTTACCATCAGTAACAGTCATGGGGCACCTCCTAACATCGTGCCGGACCTCCTCTTGCCTGGCGTAGTACGCCGAGTCGGCGTGGCGGGACTCAACAGGACGTAGGAAGCCCCTGCACTGCTACTGAGCCATGGTGTTTGTTCCCAGCACAGGATTCTGGGCACGGAGTGATTTCGTCCCATAAATGTTGGGCGGGACGCCTGTCGGGCTGTGCGGGTGGCCAAATCCTCCGCTCTAACTGTCCAGGTTGTTCTTCAAATCCGTAGCGAACACTTGTGTCCTGGTGACATGACGCATTGTTGTTTGGGAAGATAAAGTCCATTGAATGGCTGCAAATGTTCACCAAATACCCGAGCATTACCATCTCTAGCCTCGATTGATTCACCTGGGCCAGAGGACCCAGTCTGTTCCATGGAAGACAGCCCACACCAAGATGGAGCCACCATTTCTATTGTTGGACGGCCGAAATGCCACTCAGCTGCTCTGTTTCCATGTTCTTCTGCATACGCTATATACTTTCAGTTTATAGCCCACATCATATGAATAACTTTTATTTTTTCCATTAAGAAACTATCTGAACACCTGGCTGAAAATGATTCACAAGTTCGTGGCACCCTCCATCGGTAATGCTGGAATTAAATATGGTATTAGCCCTTCCTTAGCCTTGATGACACCTCTCGCAGGCATACGTTGAATCATGTTCTGGAAAGTTTCTTGCGGAGTGGCAGCCCATTCTTCACGGAGTGCTGCACTGAGGAGAGGTATCGATGTCGGTCGGTGAGGCCTGGCACGAAGTCGGCGTTCCAAAACATCCCAGAGGTGTTCTGTAGGATTCAGGTCACGACTCTGTGCAGGCCTGTCCGTTACAGAGATGATTTTTTAGTCCAACCACTCCGCCAAACGCCGTGCATTATGAACAGGTGCTCGATCGTGTTGAAAGATGCGATCACCATCCCCGAATTGCTCTTCAACATTGGGAAGCAAGAAGGTGCTTGAAACATCAATGTAGGCCTGTGCTATGATAGTACCAGGCAAAAGAAGAAGACGTGCAAGCCCCATTCATGAGAAACACGACCGCACCATAAGAGTACTGCCTCCGAATTTTACTGTTGGCACTACACACGCCGGCCTATGACGTTCACCGGGCATACGCCATACCCACACCCTGCCATCGGATCGCCACATTGTGTACCGTGATTCGTCACTCCACACAGCATGTTTCCACTGTTCAATCATCCAGTGTTTACTTGACAGGATTCGTGACAGAACAGTCTTCTTTTGAGTGTAGTAAGTCAGCTGGGGGACGTAGTCGAGAGTTGTTTCCCTATTTCTAAATTTCAGATGCTACTCAACTGCGTTGAACTGAATGTTTCCAGATCGTAAACAATGTGATAGGAGAGAGCCATAACAACGTAGAACGAAGTTCCAAGAAAACTGAGACACACTGAATTCAGTTTTCTCGCTGATGAGTCAACAGATGTAGAATATGTTAAAACCTCATGTGTTCTGGTTTGATATTTTGATAAGGACACAAATAAAACTGACAGTAATTTTGGAACCTTTGTGAAATTTTAAAACATGGTAAATATGATAAGGTGCAACAAGTAAAAATCATTATAATAATATAATGCTTCCATTTTCTGAGTACAATGTTTCTCAAAACAATCTTATAAAATTTACTTGTGCTGATTGCAATTGTATGATGCGATCAAGAAACACTGTCACTACTTGCTTAACTGAACAATGTCCTGGACTAATTATACTCAAGTGCATATTTCACATTTTCATATATGTGTCAGTGAAGCTGGTAAATGACTTTCCAAACCTAGCTGGGAATATTCATAACCATTTTAAAGCTAGTGTTAAGTGTCAGGATGTGCTACACACAGGCTTCCATACAGTATAGACGCACTTGCCGTTTAAGGACATGTTTATCCTTTAGCGGCAAGCCACTGACGCAGGAACGCATATTTGCGTAAAGAGATCATTGCGGATGTGTGCCAGGAATACTCCAGCTTCTTACGTGCGTGTGTGTGGGAAGAGCAGGCAAGAGTGCTGGCGTCATATCCCAGCTGTGACCGCAGGCGGCTAGCGGTTTGCGGTCAGCTGAAATCCTGTCTGTGCCCCAAACTGAGTCCCGGTTGCGACAGCGCGGCTGTGGGCGTTATAATGCAGGGCGTGGGAGGCCAGCGACACGGACCGAGACCGTACAGTTTGGGGCCCACCGTACGGGCCAACCCAAAATCACTACAGCGGTGACACGTCACTGCAGCTAACACTTACCAGTACATTGATAAGCATTACAGACAATGTAAAATTAACTTCAGAATTTCCATCGTTATGCAAGAGCTGCGAATCCGAAGCCGCTGCACACTTTAGAATCAGCACCTCCCAAAACGTTGAATCCGTCGTCCTTTCCACGACGGCACTGCGTTCCCTGCCCGCTAGAGTTCTGGCCCTGACACCAACTCATTTCTTTTCCAGGGGTTATGTGAAATACCTATGTCTAAAACCATTACACAACACAAATCGCTCATTTCTGATGCGACAATTCATCCACAGACGCATCTAACTGTATGATACGAAATGTTCTCGCTTACATACTGTCTGTGTCGACAAGGGCTTCATACAAAATATCTATAAAGAATCTAAAATAAATTTGCTCCGTACGGAATATCTACAGCCGCTGGTAATCGCTTCATTCTGTTTGATCTGTATACCTAGAGATAGAAATACGTAATTTATAAATTTTACATAAGAATATGAAGAAAGACTCAGAAGACTAAAAGGATTCAGCAGACGTCTAGACAATCTTACCCGGCGATTATCAGTGCAAGGGACAATATAGAGGGCCTGTGATACCCTCATGTCATTTACGAACCAAGGAAAATATTGGACAGCGTAGGCTACAATACTCCAGTCCCACCCCCACCTCCACTGTTTAGCAGCAAGGCTATGCAGGAGTGGGGTGGCCTGCGTGCCTCAGTGATGCAGACAGCCGTACTGCAGATGCAACAACGTGGAAGGGGCGTCTATACAGCAGCCAGACCAACATATGGTTCACGAACAGGAGGGCAGCCTGTCCTTTAGTTAGAGGGGGTCAGTCCAGATGAGTTTCAGAAGGTCTGGCCCTGCAACATTAGCCCACCGGCCCTCCATACGTTGGTGTTATGGGCGGATGATGGCAAGCAGAAAATACAAGTGTCATGCTCCCATCGTAGCAGAATCTGAAATGCGATACAGAATAATTCTGAAGATAAGGTGGTGAAATAGAATATATAATGAAGAGGTACAGGATCGAACTGATAGGAAACAATAGAGCCACTGTCTGACTAATAGAAGGAATCGATTGACAGGATACATCCTCAGATATCAAGGAATCGTTAAGTACGTAACCGAAGGATGTGTGAGGTAGTTCAAAGAAATCGGAAAAGCAAGCAGTGAATGGTTGGAGGTATCAGAAATTCCTTACGTCACTAGGTACACCTGAAAGCATTACATACAGATATTAGCATCCATACGTTACACGCTGGTGCGCAAGTCAATTTGCGACACATTGTTCATAATTTCCAGTTCTGCTAATGACAAAGAACTATACAGACTTTGCCTCAGACCACAACTCATACATGTCCTACGGACGTAAACAAACTAAAGAGTGTGACTAAAATATTGGTCAACATTTTTGCTTCGCACGAGAGCTTTTCGTGGGCCAGTACTATACTGCTCCACCTGTGTTCTTCAGAAGTACACTGTAATGTCCTTTCGGACATGCATGCAAATACGGACGCATGCACGTCCGAGGAAACATTCCATCGTATTTATGAACAACACAGGAACTGCAGTATTGCATTTATCCGCCAATACCGGACAATCGATTGTCAATTAACATGTCTCACCTGTAGGGGAATATATTTAGTCTAAGTACGAGTGCAAGGGGTTGCAGACATAAGGTTGACGACATATGGAAATCATGGTCTGGTCTTGAAAAAAAAGCACGTGAATTTACGCTAGTGGACAAGATTTTATGCGCCATATCTTTCATAACTATTTGAATGTCAATTTAATAGTTGGTAGGACACTGGCATTTATTCCTGTGTTTGTTTGTGACTGAAGCTTCACATTTTTTTCATTTCTTTCCCTGTGCGACTATCTCGTACTTCCTGTTCCACTCACACACACACATAGTCAGAAGGTTAAGAGCTGCAAAGACGACAAATTTGTTCTTATTGAGGTAGTGGATAAGTTGCAGAACATAGTCAATGAAGGAGAAGTTCCAAGTGAACCCTACTCTTATTGACAAGAAGATGTACTGTTTATGGAAACATTAGGAGCGGCCGGGTTCAGACATCCTGTCCATTTCCTCCAATGTGTTGACCATCCCACCTCAACCATGCTAACCAGACACACCTTGAATCTAGCCATTCCAAAACCCAGCCAACTGTATAAGACAAACAACCACTTTTCATCCGCATAACTACTGCCTCATGGAAATATGCTACCCAAATTACTAACTCACTAAAATACACAGAACTACGCCTCGACTGTAAAGAAACGTGAAAACTGCAAGTAAAAATCATACAAGAAAAGCGTACAACAGAATGATACTTCTGTAGCTACTTACTGACCAAACATGGGAACTGTATCCCTCTACTGTACTCCACACCTCCAAACCTGGGAATTGACTTGTCTCATTTCCCAGAGCTGGTATTTTCTATGAACGCCCCCTGTGAACATCAAATGAATGACTACTGTCCAATAATGTTCAGAGAAATTTGTTGAAAACGCATTCGTCTGCCGCATTCTATAGACAAGTTGCGTAGTCACTCAGAAATTCGTGAACAGTTCCAATGCAACACATTGACCAGAGAAATCTGATTTGCAAATACGACATCATTCTTCTATGTTATTTCTGCAGCCGTGGTCCAAGGGTGCATCGAGCACCAGGTGGGAGGGTCGCCAGTTTACTGCCTCACCACAGAACGTGCATACCTGGACAGCTTCCTCTCAGCGTTTTCGTGTCCTCGTGTGTAACAACAGTTTACTTTGGTCTCTTAGACTGATGTGAGGGGTATAGGATGTGAACGCAAGTCCACTCAATATCCTTCACAGAGTTACAGAAGGATCCGTTCAGTGGAGATGGTAGTAAAGAACAACACTCCTTCCCATCTACTGTTTTGTCAGTACCGCATTCATACAACATATAATGAGGAAGTGGCAAAGTTCTTTCTCATCACCTAAAGTGGCCACCTCTGATCTAATTGCTAGTGGAGGATAATTGTGTTGCTCCTTGGAACAGCGTCGAAATTGGCGTTGCTGATCTCTTTTCTACTGCCTACGAGATTGGTTCCACGTCTTAGCCAGGTGGAATGGAGCAACAGATGAATGCGCATCTACCTGCTCCTGACTTTTCAGTTTGAACTTCGTTGCAGGGTCGTGAAACTGTTGTTAACAGACTGGCTGTGTCCGCAGTGCATCACAAGAGATGCCGTATACTGGACAGAGAGCAGTTGGGTACATCTACTCCTCACACAGCGCTCCCTGAAGTGAGTCTGTTGGTTGTTATATACTGTAGTGCTGACTCCTGCTCTACTGGTGGGATCGATGGTGCGAAAAAGGAAGTTGAGATAGCTGGTGTGTGTCCTAGCATCTTCCAGAAACATACACGTGTGGGAAAGTCATTGGCATTTCTGGTGTTGCAATGATTAAACAACAGAAAAACTGAGACGCCTCTAAATTTGTCTGATCCGTTTAAGTCACCCTTTCTCCTGTTACTCCCATTAAGCCGATTGGTGGCCAGGATGTCCTCCCTCTTTATCCAGATGTGATGCCTGATTCCCCTCATGCGTGCTGATCAGAATTGCCTCTGGTTCTAATTGATTTTCAGATAATCTGTCTAACGTTCAAGAACAACCTACGTACCTGACAGCAGTCGCTCTATTGCCACATAGTCGCTATAAGCAACGCATCTACCCTGAGCGGGTGGAAACTCGTAAAAGGAAGATAATGGGTCCTGGCTCCAAACTAGCTATCAAGTGAATAAAAAAGTGAAATATCCAACATTGTCTGGTTTTTCGTTGTACTGATATTTTGTTTCAGCCAGTATGTTGCTAAAAACGTCCTTAATTTAAGTCTTTTTGTCAGGGTCCTCCAGGAAGCCGAAGAATACCTCGCATCAAATGACTTAACTAGTGTCATAAACTTAGTATTATCGACCAAAGGAAATGAAAGGTAAGAGTTGAATCGAGCGGATGGACGTGTACGGGTATAGAGGAAACCTCATGAATCCGAGGACTCTGCTTGTCAGCAGGGGACTGTTCATGCTGGTGGAGGCTCTGTAATGGTGTTGGGTGTGTGCCGTTATTGGCTGATATGGGACCCCTGATACGTCTAGATTCGACTCTGACAGGTGACACGTACATACGAATCCTGTCTGATCACCTCATTCATGTCCATTGTGCATTCCGACGGATTTGGACATTTCCAGCAGGACAATGCGACACCCTACACGTCCACAATTGCTACAGAGTGGCTCCAGGAACACTCTTCTGAGTTTAAACACCTCCGCTGGCCCAAAAATCTCAGACACGAACATTATTGAGCATATGTGGTGTGCCTTGCAACGTGCTGTTCAGAAGAGATCTCCAGCCGCTCGTTATCTCACAGATTTATGGACAGCCCTGCACGATTCATGGTGTCATTTCCCCCAGAACTCATTCAGACATGAGTCGTGTTGCGGCACTTCTGTGAGCTCACGGGGGCCCTACATGATATTAGGCCAGTGTAGCAGTTTCTTTGGCTCTTCAGTGTTTAACGTACAATTCAGAAATGTAATGGGGATGATACAGAAATGCACGACGTTTCAATGTATAGATACGCTGATTTTGAACGACATGAAGAACCTGAACCTGAATGTGTACGCCGACCTACATATGAAGGAACGATCATCATAAGAAAATAAGGGAAATCAGAGGTCGCACGGAAATATATAAGCGTTGTATTTTCCACGCGCTATACTTGGTTGAAATAACAGAGAATTGTGAAGGTGGTTCCATGAACCCTCTGACAGGCACTTAAATGGGATTTGCAGAGTATCTATGTAACTGTAGATGTAGACTTCTGCTGCAGCACCTGGAGACCTGGTCAAGTCGGCATGACAGCGGGTATGGAGCAAAATCAGAAGGAGTGCTAGGACTGAGCATACGCAGAAGTAACAGAGGTGGTTGTGGAATTCAAACCGCAGTGTTTGGAAGAAGGACGAAGTTGTTTTCGTGAAATTCTCAAAAAAATGGTTCAAATGGCTCTCAGCACTATGGGACAACATCTGAGGTCATCAGTCCCCTAGACTGAGAACTATTTAAACCTAACCAACTTAAGGACATCACACACATCCATGCCCGAGACAGGATTAGAACCTGCAACCGTAGCAGCACCGCGGTTCCGGGTTGAAGTAGCTAGGATAGCTCGGCCACAGCGGCTGGCGTGAAATTCAATTAGGTAAATTTACAGAAAAGGAATGCGAGGCAAAATGTGCTACATTTACGTTGAAACTATTGCACGTCTCAAGTAGGAACCTCGAGAACGAAGTAAGAGATTAATGTGGGTACAATGGTATCTATTCTGTCACATACACTCGGTAAATATGGCAAAGAAACAGTAAATACTTTCGTTAAAGTACCATGCTTAATGGTTACCAGCAATGTGTCGTCTGGCAAGAAAAACAGTTCTGGCTGCAGCGATACAGGGCAGCCAGAAAGGTATTCCAGAAAGAACTGAGGGGGTTAGGGTTAAAAGCTGGGAAAGATATGTGCTGCACCAACTGGCCACTGCCCATAGGGGAGTCCCCTATAAGTTGGTCAGAGAGAAAAAATAAGATCTCTCAAGGTTCTCTCGACAATCAGAGATGGCGACCAAATGACAGAGTCCTGGCAGGAGTCTGCCGAGGTCCTTCTACAGATTCTGTTACCAGATGATGAGGAGAATGAGGACAACGAGATTCAGTGCCATATCTGTAGGGAACATAATGTAGAGTAGAGCAACAACACCATGGTGTACCCCTTTTAGAAGGAAGAAGTGGCAGTACATATTAAATCTTTCAGAAGGGGGAAGGCTCCAAAGCCAGATGGCATAGTAGCAGAGGTTGTACAATTACTCGCCCCTCAGCTAATAGGACCTCATAAAGGGCTCTTCAATGAATACCTAAGGCTTGGTAAATTTCCGAAAATTGTGAAATGGGCAAATTTGGTAATTATAAGGAAAGGAAAAGATAAGGACCATAAGGAAGCCAATTCCTACAGGCCGATATGTCTCCTAGATATCCTGGGGAAATTAATAGAGAAGTTTTTGGCTGACAGTCTGGCGATACACAGGATACTGCGCGGAATGAGTGACAGGCTGTTTAGCTTTTGGCTGGGGCGATCAGTGTCTGACGCAACTGCCCTGGTGGCTGAAGTCTGCAGCTCAGCCCCACGCAAGTATGTGGTAGGCATCATGGTGGACATCAGTGGCGCATTCGACAACCTGTGGTGGCCCTCGCTCTTCTCCCCCTTGTGTGAGAAGAGTGCTCAGGGCCCCACTGTGGCTCTCTGAGGAGCTGTTAAGAGGACAGGGAGGTTTGGTTATCATCACCCAGCGGAAAAATAAGTAAAACCATCACAAAGGGTTGCCCATGGATCTGTTCTGGGGACACTCTCTTGGAATGTAAATATAGAACCGCTGCTAGAGATATTATATCTCAGCTAGGACGTACTAGACGTGACAGCCTACGCAGATGACCTCCTGCTGGTTGGTGGCCATAGCGGTGAAGACCTAGAACCGAAAGTGGAAAAAACAATTACATCACTTTTAGAATGGTGCCACGAAGCAAAAATAAGGATTGTACCACACAGATCCACGTATCTATTGCTGAAAGGTAGCCTGATTAGAAATCCAACCGTTAGAATCAAAGGAACACCAGTTCTACGGCGCCGCGAGGCCAGATATTTAGGGGTTGTAATTCATGAAAAGTGGAATTATACATCAGATATAGACACCATATCTCAACGAGCCCTACAAGTTTTAAGCAATCTCATCAACATAGGACATAAAAGATTCCATCTGAAACCCAATCTCATTAAACTCTACACAATAATATTTCTACATCAATAGTAGGATACAGGTGTGGGGTCTGGGCACAGAGGCTCACGAGGCCTGCCATGACCGTGAGAAGGGTGCAGAGGAATATGCTGTCACGCTCTGTTGGGCATATCGAACTCCTCCTGGGGAGGGGGACGGCGTTGTTGGTGTTAATGGGGCTGTATCCATTACACATCAATATACGGGAGCAGGCAGCATGGTACTGGGTAACCAAAGGAAAGACCAGGGAAATCATGGGGGTACAGTTAGGTGACAAGTTTGCTATCAGAGGAAGGGGGCAGGAGCTATGGCAGTAATCATGGCAAAATGAAGAAACGGGGAGAAGGGTATTTCAACTGCTCACTGATAACAAGGAAAGATTAGAGATGGGTTTCTTTGAGCCAAGTAGAGGACTGCTCCATTATCTTACAGGGCATGGGCAATATCCCATATACTTACGTCGATTTGGTGAACGGACTACACCAACGTGTGACTGTGGTGTTCGGGACGGCACACCTGAACATATCATCTATAACTGTCCTACATATGACGACGTAGCGTATGATTTAAGACAACAACTACCGAACAGAGACATCTTCTCCATAATACGACGAGCTGACACCTATCATATCCTAAATAGTTTGGCAAACGAGGTATCACTTAAGATTATGAGGGAATTTATTACGGACCAAAATAGTCAATAAACAAACCAACAAAGGCTGAGGGGCACCTACCCAATGCCGCCGGACGCGGAATGGCCGGCCGCCGTTACGACCGAGATCCGCCGCGCTCCGGGACCAGGCAGGCAGGTGTATCAAATCTCATCGACAGTACCAGCACTTCCAATTTGACACTGGGTATTAGAAATATAAGTTAGAATGTAGATGAACTAACAATACTAACAAGATTAGGGACTCCAGCGAAACGAAGTCTTCGGTTCCTTTTCCGACAACATTTTCTGTAACATCGTTCAAATTCGAATAGTTCATAATTCCTAGGTATTTAGTTGAACTGACAGTTTTTATATTTGTGTGATTTATTACGTATCCGGTACGTGAAGGATCTCTTTTCGTATTCATGTGCATGACCTACCTCTGTGCATTGTTTACAGTCAGTTGTCACTTTGGCTAAATAAATTGGCATTTGGCGATTGGTTTTGATCTTATGCCAACTTTACTAGAGGGTTAACGGCAGAATAATGTGCAAACACTCTGACAAAGCTGTTCAAATTGTCTCCTAAATCGTTTATACGGATTAGGGACAACAGACGGTTTATAACCCTTCCCTTTCGTACCCCTAATGGCATTTCTGTTTTACTCGAGGACTTTCCGTCAGTTAGTACGCCCAGTGACCCTTCCACCAGGAAATGACGGATCCAGTCGCACAACTAGGACAAAATTCAGTGGGTTTGCAAAATGATTACAAGCCGTTTCTGAGAAATGGTATCAAAAGCCTTCTGGAAATCAAGAAAAGAACCAGTTCAAAGTCCGTTGTCGACAGCACTCGCTACTATGAAAGCTAGGTGTGCCTCACAAGAATGAAATTTACTGAATCGGTGGTGAGTATGTCTCAGTAGACCGTTTTCTTCGAGACAATTCAAAATGTTCGAACCCAGTGTATGTTCCAAATCTTACTGCAGATCGACGTTACTTTCCACTCATTCTACTGTGGAGACTAGTATTTTTTTACCTCGCCACACGGTTCTATACCAAAGCCAACTACACCACTGGGGCAGACGGCGCGGCGTGCCTCTTCTCATCGTGTTTCAAAACACGCAGCATAAACGTCCGTAACTCCTCGATGCCTTCAGTTACATTCTTAAAACTTTGTTTTGTTTGAATACCATGTCCACTGAACGGACCCTGCTATAACATTACAACCGGTATTGAATGGACTTGCTTGGCAGCGTAAACCCCTCATATTACTATAAGAGAGAAATGTCAACCGTTGTCAGCTTCTGGTGGGATATTAAGCCCTCAGACATTTGTATACTTCAGTTCCTCGTTACCAGGAAGCAGCATACTTCTGGAACCATCTCAGTGCTTAAACGGAACGTGAGAACATGGAGGCTAAAGCAACTTATCTATTTGTAGTTGATCCAAAAACTTAAGGAGAAAGACATATCAGAATGAAAATAGACTGTATGAACCTGATCAGATGTTTCATGAACTCAGCCAGTTGTGAACCTCCAAAGACCCAGGCTGGAAGGAACCAGTGGGTTAGTCGATACTGAAGCTGTCTTTACCTTTTCCCAGAACACCCATGGACGATATTATGAGCGGACTACTCTGTTATCAGGGGACTCACACAACAACTGACACTAACGTCCTCACGACGATGTGCTTCACACGACGACACGAAAGACACCGAGAGAAAACTGTCCAGGTGCGCGCGTACTGTGGTGAGGCAGCAAACTGGCGACCCTCTCACCCGGCGCTCGATGCGGAACTACCCCTGGGCCAAGGCTGCGGAAATATCGCAGAAGAATCTGTATCTTATGACATCACATTTCAAACTGAAATTTCTCTGGTCACGCTGTTGCATTGAAGCTTTCACGAGTTCCTGGATGACTAATTACACTACTAGCCTGTAGATTGTGGCAACCTCATGCTTTGGCAAACAGTTTCTCCAAACATTATTCCACAAATGTTTCTTTTGTGGGCGTTTGTGTTCCTGTTCCAAGCGAGGTATACAGCTAGGGAGCCTGACATTCCCACATTATGACCATACGCAGAATGTCGGCAGAAACCACAAATGTGTAGCAATAGCCGTGGTATATTCGGCGCCGCGTTTACGAGAGGTAACGATGAAATCGCGGTCCATCTTACCTGATTTAAATTTTTGTGGTTTCGGCAAACCACTTCAAACAACCAGCGTGGCTTTTCCTTGAACACGGGTTCTGTTGATTCTTGCCCCCATCCTTGTCTACTGAGGGCCCATGTCACTGTTCGAATGGTCTCGACGACAAGAGAACCTTAAAGTTCAAACTTTCCTCCTTTTCTTCAGGAACAGATCTCGCTGTTTCGTTCGATACCTGTCACAGGCAATATGGTTTCGCTGAAGTAGCTACACTTAGTAATCCGTATATCAGGTGAGGGTCCTGCTCAAACTAAGTATACGAGAGCTTAGATTATGTAAGGGCCTGTGGAGACATGTCGGCTGATGCAGACGACCCCAGTTTTCTAAAAATATATATTAGTGCCCAAGAATGTTCATCTCCGCCTTAACCGTTAATTTACGTTTGCCACTTTCCTTAGATAGCCCCTACTGGCCTATTCTATGTCAACATCAAGAATTTGTAGTTGCAGTAGGACTGAGGCACGTCTTACGGTGTTGGGCAATCGACAGTAGTCATTCATCTGATGTTTGGAGGGGGTGTCATAGGAATATCGGCGACACTCCAGACCCTGCAAAATGAGACAAGGCAATTTCCACGTTTGCAGGTGTGGAGTACACTACAAAGATCAAATTCTCATATTTGATCGGTAAATGGCTACAGAATTATTGTTCTGTTGTATAATTTTCCTGTAAGATTTATATGTGCAGATTTCATGTTAGTTTCCAGTCAATGGTTAGTCCTGTGCATTTTAGTGAGTTGATAAACTGGATAGGATGGTTTCATGAGGCAGTAGTTGCGGGGGTAAAAAGCGGTGATTTGTCATATTCAATTGTACGGATCTTGGTATGGCTGGTTTCAAGGTGTCTTTGGTTGCACCTGGTTGAGGTGGGGTCGTCAACAGATTGGAGGAAACGGGCAGGGTGATTGAACCCACCCACTCCTACCATTTCCATAAAGAGTATATTTTTTTGTCAGCTTATCCACTAACTCAATACCAGCAAATTCGTCATCTCTGCAGCTCTTACCATTGTGTGTGTGTGTGCGTAGAGGGTGAGGGACTAGTGTCTGTGCCCCTAGAACAGCATTGCACAGTTCCTCGTCTACAGCATGGCGACGTGCAGATGCATGTGCCTCAATGACTCCCCATCACGTGTTGTCAGGTGTGGTGAGGTCAGGACTTCTTGGTGGCCATTTCAAGGGAGCCACTGTTGCTGATGAGCCACGACCTGTCCAACCAATTGAGAAATTGTTCCATATACATTTGTATTCGCAAGAGTAGCACGTGGCTAGAAATACTAAACAGCGCAGTGCCGTCGCGCTGCCGTCAGCTTCTTCTCGAATTATTTTCTTGACTGCCACGTGGCAAGCTCACAAGCCCTCTCACTGCGCTCTCAGTGTGGTCTGCTAGCGTCGGTGTGATGGTGTATAACGTGGTCAGGTGCTGGGCTAACACTAATTCAGACGTATACGTGATTTCAGTCTTTCTCGGCGTATTCCACTGATGAATTCTTCTCGGGTTATCAGCCGAGTGGTGGTGTGATGTTCGCCAGAAGATGATGGGTACGAAACTCATTGAAACGCTGCGACAAGACGACGGCACCACTCGGCTGATAACCCGAGAAGAGTTCATCACTGATTATTAACAAGAAATTCCTACTCAATATTTACAAAAAATTCATGGCGTCCAACCTATTCTTTTCTTTAAAAAATGTAATCGTCACAATCCTCTTCATTAAATATTAATCCTGATCCAGTATTGATGGCAACTAGTGGTGATAGAATGACGTCAAATTTAAGATTATGACAATTACGACATCAGTGGAAGTTACTGCTAAAACTAGCTAACTGCTTAACATTCAAATTTAAGTCCCATAATCCCTCTTAAAAATGTATATAGTAAAGCCTTAACAACATGTATAATCACAAGCTGACATCGAATTTCAAAGCATTTTTCATAGAAAATCAGTTTAATATCAGAAATTATAAAGACAGTGTAAATGACGTTGGGATTCCCACTCAGGTTTACACCCACAAGTTTCACTCGTTGCACAATTTAAGATTTACTCAAATACTGTTCGGAAGTACCAGTCGTCATATTTTATTTCACTCCTGTACTTTGTGCACTTCTTGGTGATATATTAAAAACATAATTAAATTCGCATGACGAAATCTCCCTTTCTTTGTCGCTGTGTGTTGTGCCTCTATCGAACTTTATACGGTAGACCGCTTTTCTCCCCTCTGTTGCCCATCTGAATACGTGTATTTCCCTTTACTGTTTGTAGTGAAGGTGGAACGCCACATTCACGCTCACGAGAAAGCCGAACAAGAACTACGAGCTGGTCGCACAGGGCAAGATATGAAAAAAGTATAAACATTCACTCGCTGACAAACATATAAAAAAGTGCCAGTGTGTTACAATATGTTTAAATGACGTTCAAGGCTTTATGTGTCGAGTTGGCGCATAAAATCATGCCCATTAGCGTACATTCAATTGCTTTTCTTCATGATCAGACCCAACCTTCGATATGTCGTCAAGCATGTGTTTGCAACCCCTGGACTCGTACATCCACAGTGCATATTCTAACACGGGGAGACATTTTAACTGAAAGTCGCTTGTCCGGTGTCTGCCGACAAATACGTTGTTGCAGTGTGTATGTTGTTCAGAAATACGATGCTGTGTTTCTTCGAACATGCATGCATGCATATATGCATGTATGTCCAGAACAACATTGCATTGTACTTCTGAAGAACACAGCAAGTGCAATTTTATACTCTCGTCCAAGGAAAAAACTTTGACCAAAACTTCAGTCACACTCTTTACTTTGTGTAGATCCTGTGTGACACGTCCGAGTTGTCTGAGGGAAAGTTTGTATAGTCCTTTGTAATCAACAGGCCTAGAAATCATAAACAAATTAACTTGTGCATCAGAATGTAACCTATAGATGCTAATATCTGTAAGTGATGCTTTTAGGTGTACTTGATGACATAAAGAATTTTTGGTACCTCCAACCGTTCAGTGCTTAGCTTTTCCGATGTTTATGTAATACCACAGAATTCCTTCCGTTACGATTCCTTGATACTTGAGGATATATCCTACAAATCGATTCCTCCTATTAGTCAGATTGTACCAGTACTGATTTCTATCAGTTCGACCCATTACTTCTTCATTACGTATTCGATTTAGCCATCTTATCTTAAGCTTTGTTCTGTATATCATTTCAGATGCTGAATCGATGAGAGCATGACAGCTTTTTTCCGCTTGCCAACGTATGGAGGGCATGTGGGCTAATGTTGCAAAACCAGACCTTCTGCCAGTCACCTGGACTGGTCCCCTCTAACTAAGAAATACGATGCTGCCCCTCATTGGGAACCATATGTTGGTCTGGCTCCTGCATAGACGCCCCTTGCACGTGTAGCATCTACAGTATGGGCACATACACCACCCCACCTCTGTATGGCCTTGTTGCTAAACAGTGGAGGTGGAGGTGGGATTGGAGTATTGTAGTCTACAGTGTGGAATATCTTTCGTGGTTCATAAAAGACATGAGGGCATCACAGGTTCTCTGTATTCTCCCTTGCACTGATAACAGCCAGGTAAGACTGGCTGCTCTGATGTCTCTATGTCTACTGAATCTTATTTTTTTCAGATTCTTATATAAAAATTTTTAATTAGGTGTTTGTATCTGAGGATATACAGTTAAAACTGAATGAAGCGATTACCAGTGACTGTAGATATAAAACAGAGAGGAAATTAATTTTTGATTCTTTATAGGTGTTTTGTATGAAGCCCTTGGTGACACGTACAAGATTTAAGCCTCCAACCATTTCACGCCACACATTTAGAAGCGTATGTGGAGTTTGTGGCGTAGTGTGGAGCAGAAATGTGTGATTTGTGTTCTGGAATGGTTTCCGGCAAAGGTGGCGTACACGCAAGGTATTTCGCATGACCCCACGAAAAGAAAACCTTGGGTGTCAGGCCCAAAGATATAGGAGGCAGAGAACGCAACGCCGCCATGGCAAGGTCGACGGATTCAACGTTTTGGGAGGTGCAGCTTCAAAAATGTGGAGCGGCTTAGGATTCTCTGCCCTTGCACAACGTTGGAAATTCTAAAGTTTATTTTACATTGCCTGTAATCTTATGACGCTCACATCCCCGCTATCAAAATTAGGAACAGTTTGAGCACAAACAGGATTTCAGCTCACGCAAATAGCTAACCGCCTGCGGTCACAGCTAGGATATGACACCAGCACTTGTGGCCGCACTTCCCACACACACACGTAAGCATGTGGAGTATTCTTGGCGCACATCCGCAGTGATCTCGTTACGCAAATAAGACATAACATGTCCTTAAATGGCAAGTGCATCGATACTGTGTGGAGACCTGTCTGTGGTGGACTAGTGTGCTGTTCTCGCCCACGTGATTTACGCAAACTGAATTGTAATGTGTAATGGTTACTCACAACCGTCGATAGCCACCAAGGCCATATGTCACAAGCTCTTAATACTATTTAATAGTTTATGCCTAAAATACATTTTCACATCGACCTCCCAATAGAGAATCTATAGTTTTTAAAAGGTTCAAGGAAATTTTGATCCTCATGTCAGACAGGTACCCCACTAACACCATCACGTAAAGCCCTATTTGGGAAGTAAGACCCGATCAGGTGTAAAATGGAAAACACAGAGAAAATCTGATGATGCTTTGCATAGATGTGATTGGCAGTGAGTCTAGTATGGTAATCGATCGCGTCGCGTCGCTCTTTCCAGTTCTGACCGCACAGTGAGCACGTAAGGATGACTCGAAAATAGTGTCTCCTGTCAAGTAAGGGTGCGTGCCCTGTGTTTCGCCTGATTTCATGCAACCCCGCATAACGTACCTGTCGCGCGTTTCCTTCTGCTGTGGCAACGAAGACGCTCCAGCAGCGTTTTGGATGGGCAGTTTTGATTGGCCACCATACATCCCGGACTTGATTCCCTCTGAGTTTTTATCTCAGCTCATATGACCTGCTCGCTTTCAGGACAGACAGAGAGCTGCAGACCAGCTCAGAGAATTGGCGGACAGCACAGGTGGCTGCTTTCTGTGACAAGGAAGTCGGAAAGTTGGTACAACACAACGACAAATATCTAAGTCGCGGTGCCGAGTGTGTAGAGAAGCATCGGGATTGCGTAGCTAACTGTTACAAACAAAACACATTATATTATCACTGTGGTTTCCATTTCGCGGCCGATCGCACCCTACTCTCCGAATAAATGTAAGGGAGGAGGGTATAGAAGGATGGATTGGGGGCGGGTTACAAAATGACTAATAAAATGAAGAAGCCATTATAGTGGGGGGGGGGACAAAAGGGTAACTAATAAAGGAATAAGAATAAAAATGTGAAGTGACTGACTTTTTTTAAATTAAGATACACCTATGGTAAATGGGCACTTTTAAATGTTAAAGCTAGGATCAAATATAGCATATGTTGGGTCATTGTGTGGGAATGATGTGTCCAAAGTGGAGGTATGGCTCAAGTGTGTATCGGTATATTCTCAGTGTGGATTCGAGTATCATAGTATTTTATGTGTTAAATAGTTGTGATACTAAAATTTATTCCATAAATTTAATAAAATAAAAGGTTTTATTGAGACAGTCAGTTTGTCCTTTGGTTATTGACAGAAGTTTGGGGTGAGGTATATTGATTCCTCATTAAAGTAGTATATCTCAGAGGGAGGAAAGGGTACTTCAAACAACATCAATGACTAACTGGACTGCTATATTTATGGATGCAGCGGATGTTATCGACAGGTTTGTTACAGTACATGTTTATGAGCAGGCAACTTCATGGTATACTGGGATAAACAGGTACTGCAAAGATGTAACAACTACCAGAGAAAATAAATTGCCTCTAACCTTTCATATCCTACAGGACACTGATTCCAAAGATTTAAAAAAAGTCACCTGCTTGTAAGAGGAATTTCATTGAGCAAGAAAATTGGCACTTAGCCAACTGTCATTCAGTCAAGATGGTGTACTCAGTAATGAAGCAAAGCAGTAGGCCTTGGCAGAACCATCGACTCTGTGTCTAATAGTGCATTATAATTCGACAGTATGCCATCTTAGGATATTTACAACACTTGTAAGTAAGCATTACAAATATAGATTCTTATGTGGTCATGTCATTTGTTACGTATTTCACTGTTATCGTCTAACCTACTTTCAGAAGACACTTGATAATGGCAGTTTGAAGCCGATATCATGATTGTGTAAGTGTAAATGTAACACTGTAAATAAACAACAGTCTAATGGCGGTACTGACTTTAAAGAAAAAAAATTAATGGATACATCATTTAGCCTAACGTAGAAATGGTGCAGAGCATGCCGCATGTCCTTTTGTGCCGTCACAACATTGCCCTCGTCGATCTCGAGAGACGTGTTACACGCATGAGGGAGACGAGTCTGATGCCGAATCAGATGATACAGAGGAGCCAGTTGGTCCACAGCCCAGCGGACGTGGTTTGGAACGCCACCTCAACCGTCCCACTTCACGCCGCTTCACTCCTAATAATCGCGCCTTTACACGCCTGACGTCTGCAGTCCGTAGCAGAGCCCGATGCGCACTTTCTTAAAGGCCACACAAGAGAGAGTTGTAAAATTCTTGCCTGCTCCGAAATTTCGGCGCTCTATCAGCGCACAGTCGTATCAACGTTTGTCAGAACCTCGGGTTTGTCCTCTGAACTCAGCATTCCAAAATGGAGGCTTATCACGCAGCTGACCAGAGACCATGGTACAACACTTCTGGGTCCACCTCGTATGGTAAGGATCTCCATCTGCGCCGTATTCAACACCCAAGGGAATCAAAACATTTTCACCGAGAGTCGTGTGTAACGTAATGTGACATCCACTACACTGTGGTCCATGAAATCGGCGGGGATGGCATCGATAGCCAAAGTCCTTTCACACGTCCGGTCAGACTAAATATGTGACACCTGTTGCTAGAAGAGACAGTAAAACAAGTAAAACTGACAGGAAGTCGGATATTTACAAACGGACTGAATTTTACTACTACCGACAGAAATAAAAATTAGGAAACTGGTCTACAGGACGCAACACACAGTTATAACAACCACCTGTCAAAATAGTATCCAAACATTAAACACATGCAAAAAACCGAGACAGAAAAAGATGTTGACTAGACTTCTTGCAAGAATACGGTACCTGCAAAGGAAACACAGAACGATTTACATGAAGAAGCTAGCCGCAAATCCTACACAACCCTATCAATATTCAAAGGAAGAAGCGTATGAGCCAGCACACTTTAACAAACAAGAAGCTAAATTCGATCTCATGGCTGGCTTAATTACGTGACCAGATTGTGTCAGGGTCCGTTTCCGAGTCCGCTGACGCGTCCACGTTAGACCGAGCGGCTAGCCGGGCGGGCTTATCATCACTTACTCAGCACCGATTCAGTCAGTTAATATCGCTCCTCTGGAACACTACCAGCTCTTCACACACTCAAAGTAATGAGTGCTATCGACAAGGCACCTTAAACGGATTCCTTTCCACATTTCTGCACGGCTTTTGACAGCGTTGCTCACAAAAGACTTGTAGTCACATTGCGTGCCTATGGAGTATCGTCCCAGTTCTTCGTCTGTAATCGTGTATCCCTGTCGGAAACGACACAGTTTGTAATAACTGACGGAAAGTCAACATAAGCTCAAAACCAGTTCGTTTTGTACCAGCGAGATGTAGAGGAAGGAGTGCCACGCATTTGATCTGCGGGTTTGTGGTGGCAATAAGTCAGACAAAGATGTTTTTAGAATGAGATTTTCACTCTGCAGCGGAGTGTGTGCTGATATGAAACTTCCTGGCAGATTAAAACTGTGTGCCCGACCGAGACTCGAACTCGGGACCTTTGCCCGCGAAAGGCAAAGGTCCCGAGTTCGAGTCTCGGTCGCGCACACAGTTTTAATCTGCCAGGAAGTTTCAAAGATGTTTTTCGTTGCGTCGAGACAAATTCAATTAAAAACTTTCTCCTGCGAATATAAAAATAATTTGTGGATGTCCATCCACATAGCGAGGAACGATAATCGTAATAAAGTACAAGAAATCGGACGTAGTATTTCATTTCTCATGCACGATGTTCGAGAGCGGAAGTGTACAGAAATAGGCTGGAGGTGGTTGGACAGACCCCCTGCCAGGCACTTTAGAGTCAATTACGGAGCGGCCATGTACACGTGTTGTCCGCCTACACACTACATCTGGTCAACACTTGTTTGTGGTACAGGCACTGGTCTGATGGTACTTTACCGGCTGGTACGTCCTTTGCACTTCTGTACAGCCACTGCCGTGATATCCATTTCAGCATTCTTACGGTAGTCGAGCGTTGGTCCCCCTCTGCAGTTTCAACCTCCAGTAATTCCCTCATTAGAAACTCTACAATTCCTTGAAGTCTCAGAGTGACCTCTCAACCCAACCAATCTCTTAAGCAAGTTACCGCTTAAGTTTCCGTTTTTCCCATGTCAGTGTAGTACTTCCACATTAGTTACTCGATCTACGCATCAAATATTCAACAGTACTTTGTGGCGCCACTTTTTAAAAGCTTCTGCTCCCTTCTTGCCTAAACTGCTGTTCAACATAAGACAAATAGCTCCAGGAGAAGTTCGTAAGATTTCTATTTACATTCAGTGGTAGTATATTCCTCTTTTTCAGATACGCTTTTCCGTTCTTCAGAATCTCATTTCGTGCTATTTCTTTTTTATTTTGTCGGCCTTTGTTTCGTCCATCTTCAGTTATTCTGTTGCCCATAGAGCAAAGCTCATGCTTACATAATGTCGTAAATTAATTCGTTCAGCAGCGCCTCATCTAATTTCATTACATTCCATTATCACTGTTTTACTTTGGTAGAAAATCATTTACAACCGGTTTTCAAGATATTATCCATTCAGTTCTATTGCAGTCCCATGAGTTTCGGCGTCGCTGGCGGAACTGTGTCATGCAGAACGCTTAAGGGTTTTGCTTCTCGCCACAGAACTTTCATTTCCTCACAAAACTTCTCTTCCTGTTCCTTTACTTGTTGCTTAGTAAACAGATAGTTCAACTCTCCATTTCAGTACTGTTTCTGGTTTGATGTGGCATTCCAAACGACCCCAGCACGATCTGCAGGATTAGGATCTGTTTGCTTAGTGAACCATTCAAGGCGCGATAGAGTGCTTGAAGGTTCCTAAAAGCAGGAACGTTTGTGTACAGACCTGAAAGATGTAACTGTTCATAGCACACTCGTCATGAATGGGTAGGACGAAGGACAACAATTGGTCACCAAGAATGTTGAAATAAACGACCTGATTTATATACGTGATATTCATGGTACATTATCATAACATTAGAGAAGCGTCTGCAACCTGAGCAGTGCCCTCAACACAGGGCGAGTTAAGCAACTCACTGGACTGTCAGTGGCCTTGACACCTCACATCATCTGAAAGACGCGACCGCTCAGAGCCCACTGCACTCGCCTCCCCCCCCCCCCCCCCCCCCCCACCACACACACACACTCCAGTCAGCCTCTGGACAGTTCCTGTGCTGTTTGGCCCACTGGAGACGTGCAGCGTTATGTGCCACTGTGGGCGATGGCCTTCTTACAGGTACCGAGCCCCACATCTCCTCTGTGTGCAGCTATTGTACAAGATGTTCGCTTGGAAACTGGTTGACTTGGACCTCGATTGACTGGCAGAGAGCTGTTGTACTTAGAATCAAAGGAGACACCTCCAACGTATTCCACTCTTCTAAATTTCTCACTACCATGCCTTGCAAAGATAGCCATCTTGTCTATGATGGATGCAACAATTTATGAATTTTGATATCTAAAAACTTTTTAAATTAATGCATTTGCTTCTGTCACCTAACACTTGTTTTACAATGTTTATGAATGTTCCTAGCGAGGTCGCCCAATCTCTGGGAAAACATTTAAAAGCGTCACTAGCACATTTGTGAAGAGAGTAAAATATGAATTAGGAAATAATTAGTTCAGGAAGTTTTTCAGTTAACCGAGTAGCAGCAGCGATTCTTGGACGTTTCATATAATTACAGTCAGCAGAAGCAAATCTTATAATATTGTTTTCAGGAAACTTGTATTAAAAAATGAAAGAATTAGATTAGAATAAAACGTTTTACTTGTTGCACCTTATCATATTCACCGTGCCTAGAGATTTCACAGAGGTTCCACAATTTACGTTCACCTTTATTTGTGTCCTCGTAAAATTTTTAAGAGCAGATAGTAAAAACCTGGGTGTTGACTCTTGTCTTTCTGCAGTCTACTTCCATAATGTAACCATTACGGCCTGTAATTGTAGTGATATTATAATATACTACCTTACCTTCACTTACTTAAATACTCCAGTCCACATGTTTAATTTCATTATTAACTGTCTCACCAATTTTAATTTTCAGCATATCTAGCTGGGAAGACTCCACATTTCAATGTGGTACTCATCCAACACTGGCGTGATTTTATTCCTAATTTAAAATGTTGTTTCTTATAGATTACATGAGCAGCTCCTCCAATCGTTCAAAAAAGAGGTCTTAGTTTTTTCAAATCAATCGTTCACCATAGAGCGATTACCGAACAGCGACCTGCAAATTACATTTCCTGAAATTCAGTCTGTCTACGTCCTCTGTTTTGCTACTCCAAACACTAATCTGAGACCATCATCTTCATTCTGGCAGCGAAATTCTGAAATAGATCAGTTGGCGAAAATGGGAGATCAAACTTACATCTTCCATAGCTGTTTGTGATTCTATTACTGTATTTAGCTGTCTCCTCTGCATTTAACAGTGGAATTCCCATTGGACTCCTAATTTTACCGCCCTTCCTTTTAATTTCACCGAAGGCTGCTTTAACTTTTCTATTTCCCGGGTCACTCCTTCCGCCAATTATTTATCTCTTTTTCGATTTCATCTCATTTCATGCAGCCATTCCACTTTAGGTTTCATGAATTTCCTGTTTATTTCATTCCTAAGTGACTTGTATTACCTTATTCCTGATTTTGCCTGCTCGTTTCTGTACTTCCTCCTTTCGTCAGCCTGCTGAAGTATTTCTTCTGTTACCTTGATTCTGTTTCCTCTCAATTACCTTCTTTTTAGCTATGTTTCTCTTTCCAAACTGTGTAGTCCCTCTTTTTATAAAAGTCCATTCCTCTTCAATTGAATTTCCTTCTGAGCTATTCATCGGCGCTGTAATTATAGCCTCAGAGATCTTCAACCATATATCTTTATTCATGAGTATTTCTGTATCCCAGTTCTTAGCGCATTATTTATTCCTCCCCAAATTGGTTATCTTTAGTCTGCTCTTCGTCATTACTAAATTGCGATCTGAGTCTACATCAGCTTCTGCGTGTACCTGATTCTAGTACTGGATTCCATGTTGTTGTTGTTGTGGTCTTCAGTCCTGAGACTGGTTTGATGCAGCTCTCCATGCTACTCTATCCTGTGCAAGCTTTTTCATCTCCCAGTACCTACTGCAACCTATATCCTTCTGAATCTGCTTAGTGTATTCATCTCTTGGTCTCCCTCTACGATTTTTACCCTCCACGCTGCCCTCCAATACTAAATTGGTGATCCCTTGATGCCTCAGAACATGTCCTACCAACCGATCCCTTCTTCTGGTCAAGTTGTGCCACAAACTTCTCTTCTCCCCAATCCTATTCAATACTTCCTCATTAGTTACGTGATCTACCCATCTAATCTTCAGCATTCTTCTGTAGCACCACATTTCGAAAGCTTCTATTCTCTTCTTGTCCAAACTATTTATCGTCCATGTCTCACTTCCATAGATGGCTACACTCCATACGAATACTTTCACAAATGACTTCCTGACACTTAAATCAATACTGGATGTTAACAAACTTCTCTTCTTCAGAAACGCTTTCCTTGCCATTGCCAGCCTACATTTTATATCCTCTCTACTTCGACCATCATCAGTTATTTTGCTCCCCAAATAGCAAAACTCCTTTACTACTTTAAGTGCCTCATTTCCTAATCTAATTCCCTCAGCATCACCCGACTTAATTAGACTACATTCCATTATCCTTGTTTTGCTTTTGTTGATGTTCATCTTATATCCTCCTTTCAAGACACTGTCCATTCCATTCAACTGCTCTTCCAAGTCCTTTGCTGTCTCTGACAAAATTACAATGTCATCGGCGAACCTCAAAGTTTTTATTTCTTCTCCATGAATTTTAATACCTACTCCGAATTTTTCTTTTGTTTCCTTTACTGCTTGCTAAATATACAGATTGAACAACATCGGGGAGAGGCTACAACCCTGTCTTACTCCCTTCCCAACCACTGCTTCCCTTTCATGTCCCTCGACTCTTATAACTGGCATGTGGTTTCTGTACAAATTGTAAATAGCCTTTCGCTCCCTGTATTTTACCCCTGCCACCTTTAGAATTTGAAAGAGAGTATTCCAGTCAACATTGTCAAAAGCTTTCTCTAAGTCTACAAATGCTAGAAACGTAGGTTTGCCTTTCCTTAATCTTTCTTCGAAGATTAGTCGTAAGGTCAGTATTGCCTCACGTGTTCCAACATTTCTACGGAATCCAAACTGATCTTCCCCGAGGTTGGCCTCTACTAGTTTTTCCATTCGTCTGTAAAGAATTCGTGTTAGTATTTTGCAGCTGTGGCTTATTAAGCTGATAGTTCGGTAATTTTCACATCTGTCAACACCTGCTTTCTTTGGGATTGGAATTATTATATTCTTCTTGAAGTCTGAGGGTATTTCGCCTGTTTCATACATCTTGCTCACCAGATGGTAGAGTTTTGTCATGACTGGCTCTCCCACGGCCGTCAGTAGTTCCAATGGAATATTGTCTACTCCGGGGGCCTTGTTTCGACTCAGGTCTTTCAGTGCTCTGTCAAACTCTTCACGCAGTATCGTATCTCCCATTTCATCTTCATCTACATCCTCTTCCATTTCCATAATATTGTCCTCAAGTACATCGCCTTTGTATAGATCCTCTATATACTCCTTCCACCTTTCTGCTTTCCCTTCTTTGCTTAGAACTGGGTTTCCATCTGAGCTCTTGATATTCATACAAGTCGTTCTCTTATCTCCAAAGGTCTCTTTAATTTTCCTGTAGGCGGTATCTATCTTACCCCTAGTGAGATAGGCCGCTACATCCTTACATTTGTCCTCTAACCATCCCTGCTTAGCCATTTTGCACTTCCTGTCGATCTCATTTTTGAGACGTTTGTATTCGTTTTTGCCTGTTTCACTTACTGCATTTTTATATTTCCTCCTTTCATCAATTACATTCAATATTTCTTCTGTTACCCAAGGATTTCTACTAGCCCTCGTCTTTTTACCTACTTGATCCTCTGCTGCCTTCGCTACTTCATCCCTCAAAGCTACCCATTCTTCTTCTACTGTATTTATTTCCCCCATTCCTGTCAATTGCTCCCTTATGCTCTCCCTGAATCTCTGTACAACCTCTGGTTCTTTTAGTTTATCCAGGTCACATCTCCTTAAATTCCCACCTTTTTGCAGCTTCTTCAGTTTTAATCTACAGGTCATAACCAATAGATTGTGGTCAGAGTCCACATCTGCCCCTGGAAATGTCTTACAATTTAAAACCTGGTTCCTAAATCTCTGTCTTACCATTATATAATCTATCTGATACCTTTTAGTATCTCCAGGGTTCTTCCATGTATACAACCTTCTTTCATGATTCTTAAACCAAGTGTTAGTTATGATTATGTTGTGCTCTGTGCAAAATTCTACCAGGCGGCTTCCTCTTTCATTTCTGTCCCCCAATCCATATTCACCTACTATGTTTCCTTCTCTCCCTTTTCCTACACTCGAATTCCAGTCACCCATGACTATTAAATTTTCGTCTCCCTTCACAATCTGAATAATTTCTATTATTTCATCATACATTTCTTCAATTTCTTCCATATTCCATATCTCTTTTGATTTCGGAGTCTCTGCCTGACCATGATGTCATCTAACTGGACTTTTCCCATATTTCCGAGTCTTTTCCTAGTACAGGCTTACCCCTACCACTCGTAAATACTGAACAGAGCCTTCGTTATTACTACCTGAAATCTACTGAAGAACTCCATTAGTCTTTGTCCTCTCTCATTGTTACTGCCAAGCCCATTTTGTCCTTTAACATTTTCTTCTACTCCCTCCCCCACAACCGAATTCCAGTTCCTCATGACTATTTTGTTTCCCCTCCCCTTTCATACTGAATTACCCATTCAGTACCGTCATATATGTTCTCCATATCTTCATATTCTGCTTGGAACATCGGCAAGTATAGATGAACTATCGTTGTAGGTGTTGGTTTGCTGTCGATTCTGATGAGGAAAACCAATATTTTAGGCACACTCTTTGGTTTGTTTACGTCCGTAGGACACCTGTGGGTTGAGGTCTGAGGTAAAGCTTGTATAGTTGTTTGTAATCAGCAGGACTGTAAATCATGAACGATGTATTCCAAATTGCATTGCGTATCAGAATTATATATATCGATGCTACTATCTAGAAGTAATGGTTTAAATTGTAGTTAATGACGTAAAGAATTCCTTATACCTCCAACCATTCAGTGCTTAGCTTCTTCCCTTTTTATGTACCACGCACTTCGTTCCATTACCTGATTCACTATTCCTTGATACTTCAGGTCATGTACTGTCAATCGATTCCTTCTATATGTTTCATCACTTCGATTCAGCACCTGTTCATTAAATACTCGATGTACCGATCTTCAGCGTTATTCACCATAGGCTGCTGTCCCTCTTGGGAACCCCATGTTGGTCTGGCTCCTTTATAGACGCCTTTCCCATGTTGTTGCATCTACATTGCGTCGCTGAGGTAATGACGCCACCCCACGGCGGTCTTTTCGCTAAACAATGCAGGTTGAGGCGGGATTGGTCTAATTTAGTTTACAACGTCGAATATTTTACGTTGTGCACAAATGACATTGGGGCACGACAGTTTCTCAGGCTCTCCCTCGTACTGATAATCTCCAGGTAAGATTTGCTACTCTGATACCTATATGTCTACTTAATCCCATTAATATTTTCATTACTCTTTTGCGTTTTGTTGTTATATAAATTTGTCGAATTATGTATATGTATTTGTAGATGTAGAGCCCGCATCTCGTGGTCGTGCGGTAGCGTTCTCGCTTCCCACGCCCGGGTTCCCGGGTTCGATTCCCGGCGGGGTCAGGGATTTTCTCTGCCTCGTGATGGCTGGGTGTTGTGTGCTGTCCTTAGGTTAGTTAGGTTTAAGTAGTTCTAAGTTCTAGGGGACTTATGACCACAGCAGTTGAGTCCCATAGTGCTCAGAGCCATTTTTTTGTAGATGTAGAGTTCAAACTTAATGAATTGGTTACCAATAGGTAATTATTTTAGATTGTTTATAGGTATTTTCCATGAAGCCCATGATGACACGTGTAACATGTAAGCGACAAACCATGTCACGCCATAGAATTAGGAGTGTGTGTAAAGTAACCGACGCTTCAGAAATGGGCGAATAGTTTTCGGCAAATGTGGCATATACACAAGGTATTTCGCATAACCCCACGACAAGAAATCCTTGGGTGTCAGGCCCATAGGTCTAGGTGGCAGAGAACGCAGTGCCGCTATGCAAGGACGACGGATTCAACGTTTTGGGGGGTGCTGATTCAAAAGTGTGCAGTGCCTTCCGATTCGCTACTCCTCCACAACGATGAATATTCTGAATTTTGTTTTTCGTTTTCTGTACTGCTTATCGACGTACCGGCAAGAGTCGCCTGAAGTAACGTGTCACCACTACAGCCAGTTTGGGTTTGTCTGTGCGCTGCACCCGCTACTGTGTGTACTCGACCCGTGTCGCTCGCTGGCCTCCCTCGCCCTGTGTTGCTGTGACGCCCACAGCCGGGCTGGCGGAAGTGAGAAGCGGCTCAGACCGCAAACGGGATGTTAGCTGCCCACTGACCGCTAACCGCATGCAATCGCAGTGAAGAAATGACGCACTTCCCACACACACACACACACACACACACACACACACACACACACACACACACGTAAACGCGTCGAGTATTCCTGGCGCACATCCGTAATGGTCCAAATACGCAAATACTACTTGGAGGCGAGAAATCGCGATCCTGCGTTAGTAGCTTCCCGCAGATCGAGAGATTTATTCCAAATATATTAATAAGCGACGGTACTAATCTCCTATTGCACACAGGACATGTCACTATTCAAGAAGAAAGGAAAAAAATCACGGGAAACTTAAAACAATAGAATATCACCAAGATTGGCAATGTTTTATAAAAGCTCAAAATTTTGCGCGGACTTTAATGCGAGATGCTTTTAATAGTGTCCACAACGGAGTTTTGCCTACACATCTGGTAGAAAAACCCAAAGAGATTCTGGTCGTATGTGAAGTACATCAGAGGCAATACACAATCTGTGCCACCTCAGTATGATGACAGTGGTTATGTTACTGATCAAAGTGCCGCTAAAGCGGAGTCACGAAGTGCGGTAAATATTACAAAATTCGGTCAATAACAGCAGCCGACTTCAGTAAGTTAGAAGTGGATATCCTCGATGTAGAGGAGCAACTTAAACCACTTAACATAGGCAACTTTTTCGGCCGAATTGTATACCAGTCACGTCCCCTTACGAGTATGGTGGTATATATTTAGAAATCATCTACAACCGCTAACTCGACAAAATATCAGCCCCTAATGAGTGGAAGGTTCGACACGTCACACCAACAGTCACAAAAGCAAACAGGAGTAATTCCCTGAATTACTGGCCCATACCAGTAACGTCGATCTGCAGTAAGATTTGGAACATTCACTGGGCTCGAACATTATGAATTGTCCCGGAGAAAACGGTCTATTGGGACATACTCACCACCGATTAAGTAAATATCGTTCTTCTGAGACACACCTAGCTTTCATAGTAGCGATTGCTATCGACAACGGACTTTGAACTGGTTCTTTTCTTGATTTCCAGAAGGCTTTTGATACCATTTCTCAGAAACGGCTTGTAATCATTTTGTAAACCCATTGAATTTTGTCCTAGTTGTGCGACTGGATCCGTCATTTCCTGGCGGAAGGGTCACTGGGCCTACTAACTGACGGAAAGTCATCGAGTAAAACAGAAATGGCATTAGGGGTACGAAAGGGAAGGGTTATAAACCGTCCGCTGTCCCTAATCTGTATAAATTATTTAGGAGACAATTTGAACAGCTTTGTCAGAGTGTTTGCACATTATTCTGCCGTTAACCCTCTAGTAAAGTTGGCATAAGATCAAAACCAATCGCCAAATGCCAATTTATTTAGCCAAAAGTGACAACTCACTCTAAACAATGGACAGAGGTAGGTCATACACATGAATACGAAAAGAAATCCTTCACGTACCGGATACGTAGTAAATCACACAAATATAAAAACTGTCAGTTCAACTAAATACCTAGGAATTACAGTTACAAACTATTCGAATTTGAACGATGTTACAGAAAATGTTGTCGGAAAAGGAACCAAAGACTGCGTCTCGCTGGAGTCCCTAATCTTGTTAGTATTTTTGGTTCATCTACATTCTAACTTATATTTCTAATACCCAGTGTCAAATTGGAAGTGCTGTTACTGTTGATGAGATTTGATACACCTGCCTGCCTGATCCAGGAGCGCTGCTACTCCGCGTCCGGCGGTATTGGGTAGGTGCCCCTCAGCCTTTGTTGGTATGTTTATTGACTATTTTGGTCCCTAATAAATTCCCTCATAATCTTGCGTGATATCTCGTTTGTCAAACTATTTAGGATATGATAGGTGTCAGCTCGTCTTTTTATGGAGAAGATGTCTCTGTTCGGTAGTTGTTGTCTTAAATCATACGCTACGTCGTCATATGTTGGACAGTCATAGATGATATGTTCAGGTGTGCCGTTCCGAACACCACAGTCACACGCTGGTGTAGCCCGTTCACCAAATCGACGTAAGTATATGGGATATTGCCCATGCCCTGTAAGAAAGTGGAGCAGTCCTCTACTTGGCTCAAAGAAACCCATCTCTAATCTTTCCTTGTTATCAGTGAGCAGTTGAAATACCCTTCTCCCCGTTTCTTCATTTTCCCATGATTAGTGCCATAGCTCCTCCCCCCTTCCACTGATAGCAAACTTGTCACCTAACTGTACCCCCGTGATTTCCCTGGTCTTTCCTTTAGTTACCCAGTACCATGTGTGCCTTCTCCCGTATGTTGATGTCTAATGGATACAGCCCCATTGACACCAACAAGGCTCCCCCCCCCCCCCCCCCAGGAGGAGTTCGATATGCCCAACAGAGTGTAACAGCATATTCCTCTGCACCCTTCTCACGGTCATGGCAGGTCTCGTGAGCCTCTGTGCCCAGACCCCACACCTGTATCCTACTATTGATGTTGAAATATTATTGTGATAGAGTTTAATGAGATTGGGTTTCAGATGGCATCTTTTATGTCCTATGTTGATGAGATTGCTTAAAACTTGTAGGGCTCATTGAGATATGGTGTCTATATCTGACGTATAATTCCACTTTTCATCAATTACAACCCCTAGATATCTGGCCTCGCGGCGCCGAAGAACTGGTGATTCTTTCATTCTAACGGTAAGATTTCTAATGAGGCTACCTTTCAGCAGTAGATACGTAGATCTGTGTGGTACAATCCTTATTTTCGCTTCGCGGCACCATTCTAAAAGTGATGTTATTGTTTTTTCCACTTTCGGTTCCAGGTCGTCACGGCTATGGCCACCAACAAGCAGGAGGTCATCTGCGTAGGCTGTCACGTCTAGTACGTCCTAGGTGAGATATAATTTCTCTAGCAGCGGTTCTATATTTACATTCCAAGAGAGTGTCCCCAGAACAGATCCATGGGGCAACCCTTCGTGATGGTTTTACTTATTTTCCCGCTAGGCGATGATAACCAAACCTCCCTGTCCTCTTAACAGCTCCTCAGAGAGCCACAGTGGGGCCCTGAGCACTCTTCTCACACAAGAGCGAGGGCCACCACAGGTTGTCGAAGGCGCCACTGATGTCTACCAAGATGCCTGGGACAGTAAGGTCGTATCTAGTTGAAATTGATATCACGTACTGAGGTTGGTAGTCGCTTGGCGGTGTCAGAGTTTTAAAATTGTAAGTGAAGGCATCGAGGAGTTACGGACGTTGATGCAGCGTGTTTCGAAACACGAAGGGCAGAGACGCGCCGCGCCGCCTGGCCCAGTGAGCGTAGTTTGCTTTGATATAGGACCGTGTGGCGACGTAAAAAAATACTAGTTTCCACAGTAGAATGAAAGGAGAGTATCGGAAAGTGGTTAATTTGCAATTACATGTGACGAGGAAGTGGCTTTTGCGTGAGTTTGTGTAATCCGTTTTTCTTTTCGGTTTGTATTTGCGTCTTTGAGTGCGTTTTTGCCTGGGACAGTAAGGTCGTATCTAGTTGAAATTGATATGACGTACTGAGGTCGGTAGTCGCTTAGCGGTGTCAGAGTTTGAAAATTGTAAGTGAAGGCATCGAGGAGTTACGGACGTTTATGCAGCGTGTTTCGAAACACGAAGGGCAGAGACGCGCCGCGCCGCCTGGCCCAGTGAGCGTAGTTTGCTTTGATATAGGACCGTGTGGCGACGTAAAAAAATACTAGTTTCCACAGTAGAATGAAAGGAGAGTATCGGAAAGGGGTTAATTTGTAATTACATGTGACGAAGAAGTAGCTTTTGCGTGAGTTTGTGTAATCCGTTTTTCTTTTCGGTTTGTATTTGCGTCTTTGAGTGCGTTTTTGCCTGGGACAGTAAGGTCGTATCTAGTTGAAATTGATATCACGTACTGAGGTCGGTAGTCGCTTGGCGGTGTCAGAGTTTTAAAATTGTAAGTGAAGGCATCGAGGAGTTACGGACGTTTATGCAGCGTGTTTCGAAACACGAAGGGCAGAGACGCGCCGCGCCGCCTGGCCCAGTGAGCGTAGTTGGCTTTGATATAGGACCGTGTGGCGACGTAAAAAAATTCTAGTTTCCACAGTAGAATGAAAGGAGAGTATCGGAATGTGGTTAATTTGTAATTACATGTGACGAAGAAGTAGCTTTTGCGTGAGTTTGTGTAATCCGTTTTTCTTTTCGGTTTGTATTTGCGTCTTTGAGTGCGTTTTTCTCTGGGACAGTAAGGTCGTATCTAGTTGAAATTGATATCACGTACTGAGGTCGGTAGTCGCTTGGCGGTGTCAGAGTTTTAAAATTGTAAGTGAAGGCATCGAGGAGTTACGGACGTTTATGCAGCGTGTTTCGAAACACGAAGGGCCGAGACGCGCCGCGCCGCCTGGCCCAGTGAGCGTAGTTTGCTCTGATATAGGACCGTGTGGCGACGTAAAAAAATACTAGTTTCCACAGTAGAATGAAAGGAGAGTATCGGAATGTGGTTAATTTGTAATTACATGTGACGAAGAAGAAGCTTTTGCGTGAGTTTGTGTAATCCGTTTTTCTTTTCGGTTTGTATTTGCGTCTTTGAGTGCGTTTTTGCCTGGGACAGTAAGGTCGTATCCAGTTGAAATTGATATCACGTACTGAGGTCGGTAGTCGCTTGGCGGTGTCAGAGTTTTAAAATTGTAAGTGAAGGCATCGAGGAGTTACGGACGTTTATGCAGCGTGTTTCGAAACACGAAGGGCAGAGACGCGCCGCGCCGCCTGGCCCAGTGAGCGTAGTTTGCTCTGATATAGGACCGTGTGGCGACGTAAAAAAATACTAGTTTCCACAGTAGAATGAAAGGAGAGTATCGGAATGTGGTTAATTTGTAATTACATGTGACGAAGAAGAAGCTTTTGCGTGAGTTTGTGTAATCCGTTTTTCTTTTCGGTTTGTATTTGCGTCTTTGAGTGCGTTTTTGCCTGGGACAGTAAGGTCGTATCTAGTTGAAATTGATATCACGTACTGAGGTCGGTAGTCGCTTGGCGGTGTCAGAGTTTTAAAATTGTAAGTGAAGGCATCGAGGAGTTACGGACGTTTATGCAGCGTGTTTCGAAACACGAAGGGCCGAGACGCGCTGCGCCGCCTGGCCCAGTGAGCGTAGTTTGCTTTGATATAGGACCGTGTGGCGACGTAAAAAAATACTAGTTTCCACAGTAGAATGAAAGGAGAGTATCGGAATGTGGTTAATTTGTAATTACATGTGACGAAGAAGTAGCTTTTGCGTGAGTTTGTGTAATCCGTTTTTCTTTTCGGTTTGTATTTGCGTCTTTGAGTGCGTTTTTCTCTGGGACAGTAAGGTCGTATCTAGTTGAAATTGATATCACGTACTGAGGTCGGTAGTCGCTTGGCGGTGTCAGAGTTTTAAAATTGTAAGTGAAGGCATCGAGGAGTTACGGACGTTTATGCAGCGTGTTTCGAAACACGAAGGGCCGAGACGCGCCGCGCCGCCTGGCCCAGTGAGCGTAGTTTGCTCTGATATAGGACCGTGTGGCGACGTAAAAAAATACTAGTTTCCACAGTAGAATGAAAGGAGAGTATCGGAATGTGGTTAATTTGTAATTACATGTGACGAAGAAGAAGCTTTTGCGTGAGTTTGTGTAATCCGTTTTTCTTTTCGGTTTGTATTTGCGTCTTTGAGTGCGTTTTTGCCTGGGACAGTAAGGTCGTATCCAGTTGAAATTGATATCACGTACTGAGGTCGGTAGTCGCTTGGCGGTGTCAGAGTTTTAAAATTGTAAGTGAAGGCATCGAGGAGTTACGGACGTTTATGCAGCGTGTTTCGAAACACGAAGGGCAGAGACGCGCCGCGCCGCCTGGCCCAGTGAGCGTAGTTTGCTCTGATATAGGACCGTGTGGCGACGTAAAAAAATACTAGTTTCCACAGTAGAATGAAAGGAGAGTATCGGAATGTGGTTAATTTGTAATTACATGTGACGAAGAAGTAGCTTTTGCGTGAGTTTGTGTAATCCGTTTTTCTTTTCGGTTTGTATTTGCGTCTTTGAGTGCGTTTTTCTCTGGGACAGTAAGGTCGTATCTAGTTGAAATTGATATCACGTACTGAGGTCGGTAGTCGCTTGGCGGTGTCAGAGTTTTAAAATTGTAAGTGAAGGCATCGAGGAGTTACGGACGTTTATGCAGCGTGTTTCGAAACACGAAGGGCCGAGACGCGCCGCGCCGCCTGGCCCAGTGAGCGTAGTTTGCTCTGATATAGGACCGTGTGGCGACGTAAAAAAATACTAGTTTCCACAGTAGAATGAAAGGAGAGTATCGGAATGTGGTTAATTTGTAATTACATGTGACGAAGAAGAAGCTTTTGCGTGAGTTTGTGTAATCCGTTTTTCTTTTCGGTTTGTATTTGCGTCTTTGAGTGCGTTTTTGCCTGGGACAGTAAGGTCGTATCTAGTTGAAATTGATATCACGTACTGAGGTCGGTAGTCGCTTGGCGGTGTCAGAGTTTTAAAATTGTAAGTGAAGGCATCGAGGAGTTACGGACGTTTATGCAGCGTGTTTCGAAACACGAAGGGCAGAGACGCGCCGCGCCGCCTGGCCCAGTGAGCGTAGTTTGCTTTGATATAGGACCGTGTGGCGACGTAAAAAAATTCTAGTTTCCACAGTAGAATGAAAGGAGAGTATCGGAATGTGGTTAATTTGTAATTACATGTGACGAAGAAGAAGCTTTTGCGTGAGTTTGTGTAATCCGTTTTTCTTTTCGGTTTGTATTTGCGTCTTTGAGTGCGTTTTTGCCTGGGACAGTAAGGTCGTATCCAGTTGAAATTGATATCACGTACTGAGGTCTGTAGTCGCTTGGCGGTGTCAGAGTTTGAAAATTGTAAGTGAAGGCATCGAGGAGTTACGGACGTTTATGCAGCGTATTTTGAGACGATGAGAAGAGACGCGCCGCGCCGCCTGGCCCAGTAAGTGTAGTTTGCTTTGATATAGGACCGTTTGGCGACGTAAAAAAATACTAGTTCCCACAGTGGAATGAAAGGAGAGTAACGGAAAGTGTTTAATTTGCAAGTACATCAGACGAAAAAGTAGCTTTAGCGCGAGTTTGTGTAATCCGTTTTTCGGTTTGTATTTGCGTCTTTGAGTGCGTTTTTGCCTGGGACAGTAAGGTCGTATCGAGGTGAAATTTGTATGACGTACTGAGGTCGGTGGTCTCTTGGCGGTGTCAAAGTTTTAAGATTTGAAGTGAGGGCATCGAGGAGTTAGGGACGTTTATGCAGCGTATTTTGAGACGATGAGAAGAGACGCGCCGCGCCGCCTGGCCCAGTAAGTGTAGTTTGCTTTGATATAGGACCGTTTGGCGACGTAAAAAAATACTAGTTTCCACAGTGGAATGAAAGGAGAGTAACGGAAAGTGTTAAATTTGCAAGTACATCAGACGAAAAAGTAGCTTTAGCGCGAGTTTGTGTAATCCGTTTTTCGGTTTGTATTTGCGTCTTTGAGTGCGTTTTTGCCTGGGACAGTAAGGTCGTATCGAGGTGAAATTTGTATGACGTACTGAGGTCGGTGGTCTCTTGGCGGTGTCAAAGTTTTAAGATTTGAAGTGAGGGCATCGAGGAGTTAGGGACGTTTATGCAGCGTATTTTGAGACGATGAGAAGAGACGCGCCGCGCCGCCTGGCCCAGTAAGTGTAGTTTGCTTTGATATAGGACCGTTTGGCGACGTAAAAAAATACTAGTTTCCACAGTGGAATGAAAGGAGAGTAACGGAAAGTGTTTAATTTGCAAGTACATCAGACGAAAAAGTAGCTTTAGCGCGAGTTTGTGTAATCCGTTTTTCGGTTTGTATTTGCGTCTTTGAGTGCGTTTTTGCCTGGGACAGTAAGGTCGTATCGAGGTGAAATTTGTATGACGTACTGAGGTCGGTGGTCTCTTGGCGGTGTCAAAGTTTTAAGATTTGAAGTGAGGGCATCGAGGAGTTAGGGACGTTTATGCAGCGTATTTTGAGACGATGAGAAGAGACGCGCCGCGCCGCCTGGCCCAGTAAGTGTAGTTTGCTTTGATATAGGACCGTTTGGCGACGTAAAAAAATACTAGTTTCCACAGTGGAATGAAAGGAGAGTAACGGAAAGTGTTTAATTTGCAAGTACATCAGACGAAAAAGTAGCTTTAGCGCGAGTTTGTGTAATCCGTTTTTCGGTTTGTATTTGCGTCTTTGAGTGCGTTTTTGCCTGGGACAGTAAGGTCGTATCGAGGTGAAATTTGTATGACGTACTGAGGTCGGTGGTCTCTTGGCGGTGTCAAAGTTTTAAGATTTGAAGTGAGGGCATCGAGGAGTTAGGGACGTTTATGCAGCGTATTTTGAGACGATGAGAAGAGACGCGCCGCGCCGCCTGGCCCAGTAAGTGTAGTTTGCTTTGATATAGGACCGTTTGGCGACGTAAAAAAATACTAGTTTCCACAGTGGAATGAAAGGAGAGTAACGGAAAGTGTTTAATTTGCAAGTACATCAGACGAAAAAGTAGCTTTAGCGCGAGTTTGTGTAATCCGTTTTTCGGTTTGTATTTGCGTCTTTGAGTGCGTTTTTGCCTGGGACAGTAAGGTCGTATCGAGGTGAAATTTGTATGACGTACTGAGGTCGGTGGTCTCTTGGCGGTGTCAAAGTTTTAAGATTTGAAGTGAGGGCATCGAGGAGTTAGGGACGTTTATGCAGCGTATTTTGAGACGATGAGAAGAGACGCGCCGCGCCGCCTGGCCCAGTAAGTGTAGTTTGCTTTGATATAGGACCGTTTGGCGACGTAAAAAAATACTAGTTTCCACAGTGGAATGAAAGGAGAGTAACGGAAAGTGTTTAATTTGCAAGTACATCAGACGAAAAAGTAGCTTTAGCGCGAGTTTGTGTAATCCGTTTTTCGGTTTGTATTTGCGTCTTTGAGTGCGTTTTTGCCTGGGACAGTAAGGTCGTATCGAGGTGAAATTTGTATGACGTACTGAGGTCGGTGGTCTCTTGGCGGTGTCAAAGTTTTAAGATTTGAAGTGAGGGCATCGAGGAGTTAGGGACGTTTATGCAGCGTATTTTGAGACGATGAGAAGAGACGCGCCGCGCCGCCTGGCCCAGTAAGTGTAGTTTGCTTTGATATAGGACCGTTTGGCGACGTAAAAAAATACTAGTTTCCACAGTGGAATGAAAGGAGAGTAACGGAAAGTGTTTAATTTGCAAGTACATCAGACGAAAAAGTAGCTTTAGCGCGAGTTTGTGTAATCCGTTTTTCGGTTTGTATTTGCGTCTTTGAGTGCGTTTTTGCCTGGGACAGTAAGGTCGTATCGAGGTGAAATTTGTATGACGTACTGAGGTCGGTGGTCTCTTGGCGGTGTCAAAGTTTTAAGATTTGAAGTGAGGGCATCGAGGAGTTAGGGACGTTTATGCAGCGTATTTTGAGACGATGAGAAGAGACGCGCCGCGCCGCCTGGCCCAGTAAGTGTAGTTTGCTTTGATATAGGACCGTTTGGCGACGTAAAAAAATACTAGTTTCCACAGTGGAATGAAAGGAGAGTAACGGAAAGTGTTTAATTTGCAAGTACATCAGACGAAAAAGTAGCTTTAGCGCGAGTTTGTGTAATCCGTTTTTCGGTTTGTATTTGCGTCTTTGAGTGCGTTTTTGCCTGGGACAGTAAGGTCGTATCGAGGTGAAATTTGTATGACGTACTGAGGTCGGTGGTCTCTTGGCGGTGTCAAAGTTTTAAGATTTGAAGTGAGGGCATCGAGGAGTTAGGGACGTTTATGCAGCGTATTTTGAGACGATGAGAAGAGACGCGCCGCGCCGCCTGGCCCAGTAAGTGTAGTTTGCTTTGATATAGGACCGTTTGGCGACGTAAAAAAATACTAGTTTCCACAGTGGAATGAAAGGAGAGTAACGGAAAGTGTTTAATTTGCAAGTACATCAGACGAAAAAGTAGCTTTAGCGCGAGTTTGTGTAATCCGTTTTTCGGTTTGTATTTGCGTCTTTGAGTGCGTTTTTGCCTGGGACAGTAAGGTCGTATCGAGGTGAAATTTGTATGACGTACTGAGGTCGGTGGTCTCTTGGCGGTGTCAAAGTTTTAAGATTTGAAGTGAGGGCATCGAGGAGTTAGGGACGTTTATGCAGCGTATTTTGAGACGATGAGAAGAGACGCGCCGCGCCGCCTGGCCCAGTAAGTGTAGTTTGCTTTGATATAGGACCGTTTGGCGACGTAAAAAAATACTAGTTTCCACAGTGGAATGAAAGGAGAGTAACGGAAAGTGTTTAATTTGCAAGTACATCAGACGAAAAAGTAGCTTTAGCGCGAGTTTGTGTAATCCGTTTTTCGGTTTGTATTTGCGTCTTTGAGTGCGTTTTTGCCTGGGACAGTAAGGTCGTATCGAGGTGAAATTTGTATGACGTACTGAGGTCGGTGGTCTCTTGGCGGTGTCAAAGTTTTAAGATTTGAAGTGAGGGCATCGAGGAGTTAGGGACGTTTATGCAGCGTATTTTGAGACGATGAGAAGAGACGCGCCGCGCCGCCTGGCCCAGTAAGTGTAGTTTGCTTTGATATAGGACCGTTTGGCGACGTAAAAAAATACTAGTTTCCACAGTGGAATGAAAGGAGAGTAACGGAAAGTGTTTAATTTGCAAGTACATCAGACGAAAAAGTAGCTTTAGCGCGAGTTTGTGTAATCCGTTTTTCGGTTTGTATTTGCGTCTTTGAGTGCGTTTTTGCCTGGGACAGTAAGGTCGTATCGAGGTGAAATTTGTATGACGTACTGAGGTCGGTGGTCTCTTGGCGGTGTCAAAGTTTTAAGATTTGAAGTGAGGGCATCGAGGAGTTAGGGACGTTTATGCAGCGTATTTTGAGACGATGAGAAGAGACGCGCCGCGCCGCCTGGCCCAGTAAGTGTAGTTTGCTTTGATATAGGACCGTTTGGCGACGTAAAAAAATACTAGTTTCCACAGTGGAATGAAAGGAGAGTAACGGAAAGTGTTTAATTTGCAAGTACATCAGACGAAAAAGTAGCTTTAGCGCGAGTTTGTGTAATCCGTTTTTCGGTTTGTATTTGCGTCTTTGAGTGCGTTTTTGCCTGGGACAGTAAGGTCGTATCGAGGTGAAATTTGTATGACGTACTGAGGTCGGTGGTCTCTTGGCGGTGTCAAAGTTTTAAGATTTGAAGTGAGGGCATCGAGGAGTTAGGGACGTTTATGCAGCGTATTTTGAGACGATGAGAAGAGACGCGCCGCGCCGCCTGGCCCAGTAAGTGTAGTTTGCTTTGATATAGGACCGTTTGGCGACGTAAAAAAATACTAGTTTCCACAGTGGAATGAAAGGAGAGTAACGGAAAGTGTTTAATTTGCAAGTACATCAGACGAAAAAGTAGCTTTAGCGCGAGTTTGTGTAATCCGTTTTTCGGTTTGTATTTGCGTCTTTGAGTGCGTTTTTGCCTGGGACAGTAAGGTCGTATCGAGGTGAAATTTGTATGACGTACTGAGGTCGGTGGTCTCTTGGCGGTGTCAAAGTTTTAAGATTTGAAGTGAGGGCATCGAGGAGTTAGGGACGTTTATGCAGCGTATTTTGAGACGATGAGAAGAGACGCGCCGCGCCGCCTGGCCCAGTAAGTGTAGTTTGCTTTGATATAGGACCGTTTGGCGACGTAAAAAAATACTAGTTTCCACAGTGGAATGAAAGGAGAGTAACGGAAAGTGTTTAATTTGCAAGTACATCAGACGAAAAAGTAGCTTTAGCGCGAGTTTGTGTAATCCGTTTTTCGGTTTGTATTTGCGTCTTTGAGTGCGTTTTTGCCTGGGACAGTAAGGTCGTATCGAGGTGAAATTTGTATGACGTACTGAGGTCGGTGGTCTCTTGGCGGTGTCAAAGTTTTAAGATTTGAAGTGAGGGCATCGAGGAGTTAGGGACGTTTATGCAGCGTATTTTGAGACGATGAGAAGAGACGCGCCGCGCCGCCTGGCCCAGTAAGTGTAGTTTGCTTTGATATAGGACCGTTTGGCGACGTAAAAAAATACTAGTTTCCACAGTGGAATGAAAGGAGAGTAACGGAAAGTGTTTAATTTGCAAGTACATCAGACGAAAAAGTAGCTTTAGCGCGAGTTTGTGTAATCCGTTTTTCGGTTTGTATTTGCGTCTTTGAGTGCGTTTTTGCCTGGGACAGTAAGGTCGTATCGAGGTGAAATTTGTATGACGTACTGAGGTCGGTGGTCTCTTGGCGGTGTCAAAGTTTTAAGATTTGAAGTGAGGGCATCGAGGAGTTAGGGACGTTTATGCAGCGTATTTTGAGACGATGAGAAGAGACGCGCCGCGCCGCCTGGCCCAGTAAGTGTAGTTTGCTTTGATATAGGACCGTTTGGCGACGTAAAAAAATACTAGTTTCCACAGTGGAATGAAAGGAGAGTAACGGAAAGTGTTTAATTTGCAAGTACATCAGACGAAAAAGTAGCTTTAGCGCGAGTTTGTGTAATCCGTTTTTCGGTTTGTATTTGCGTCTTTGAGTGCGTTTTTGCCTGGGACAGTAAGGTCGTATCGAGGTGAAATTTGTATGACGTACTGAGGTCGGTGGTCTCTTGGCGGTGTCAAAGTTTTAAGATTTGAAGTGAGGGCATCGAGGAGTTAGGGACGTTTATGCAGCGTATTTTGAGACGATGAGAAGAGACGCGCCGCGCCGCCTGGCCCAGTAAGTGTAGTTTGCTTTGATATAGGACCGTTTGGCGACGTAAAAAAATACTAGTTTCCACAGTGGAATGAAAGGAGAGTAACGGAAAGTGTTTAATTTGCAAGTACATCAGACGAAAAAGTAGCTTTAGCGCGAGTTTGTGTAATCCGTTTTTCGGTTTGTATTTGCGTCTTTGAGTGCGTTTTTGCCTGGGACAGTAAGGTCGTATCGAGGTGAAATTTGTATGACGTACTGAGGTCGGTGGTCTCTTGGCGGTGTCAAAGTTTTAAGATTTGAAGTGAGGGCATCGAGGAGTTAGGGACGTTTATGCAGCGTATTTTGAGACGATGAGAAGAGACGCGCCGCGCCGCCTGGCCCAGTAAGTGTAGTTTGCTTTGATATAGGACCGTTTGGCGACGTAAAAAAATACTAGTTTCCACAGTGGAATGAAAGGAGAGTAACGGAAAGTGTTTAATTTGCAAGTACATCAGACGAAAAAGTAGCTTTAGCGCGAGTTTGTGTAATCCGTTTTTCGGTTTGTATTTGCGTCTTTGAGTGCGTTTTTGCCTGGGACAGTAAGGTCGTATCGAGGTGAAATTTGTATGACGTACTGAGGTCGGTGGTCTCTTGGCGGTGTCAAAGTTTTAAGATTTGAAGTGAGGGCATCGAGGAGTTAGGGACGTTTATGCAGCGTATTTTGAGACGATGAGAAGAGACGCGCCGCGCCGCCTGGCCCAGTAAGTGTAGTTTGCTTTGATATAGGACCGTTTGGCGACGTAAAAAAATACTAGTTTCCACAGTGGAATGAAAGGAGAGTAACGGAAAGTGTTTAATTTGCAAGTACATCAGACGAAAAAGTAGCTTTAGCGCGAGTTTGTGTAATCCGTTTTTCGGTTTGTATTTGCGTCTTTGAGTGCGTTTTTGCCTGGGACAGTAAGGTCGTATCGAGGTGAAATTTGTATGACGTACTGAGGTCGGTGGTCTCTTGGCGGTGTCAAAGTTTTAAGATTTGAAGTGAGGGCATCGAGGAGTTAGGGACGTTTATGCAGCGTATTTTGAGACGATGAGAAGAGACGCGCCGCGCCGCCTGGCCCAGTAAGTGTAGTTTGCTTTGATATAGGACCGTTTGGCGACGTAAAAAAATACTAGTTTCCACAGTGGAATGAAAGGAGAGTAACGGAAAGTGTTTAATTTGCAAGTACATCAGACGAAAAAGTAGCTTTAGCGCGAGTTTGTGTAATCCGTTTTTCGGTTTGTATTTGCGTCTTTGAGTGCGTTTTTGCCTGGGACAGTAAGGTCGTATCGAGGTGAAATTTGTATGACGTACTGAGGTCGGTGGTCTCTTGGCGGTGTCAAAGTTTTAAGATTTGAAGTGAGGGCATCGAGGAGTTAGGGACGTTTATGCAGCGTATTTTGAGACGATGAGAAGAGACGCGCCGCGCCGCCTGGCCCAGTAAGTGTAGTTTGCTTTGATATAGGACCGTTTGGCGACGTAAAAAAATACTAGTTTCCACAGTGGAATGAAAGGAGAGTAACGGAAAGTGTTTAATTTGCAAGTACATCAGACGAAAAAGTAGCTTTAGCGCGAGTTTGTGTAATCCGTTTTTCGGTTTGTATTTGCGTCTTTGAGTGCGTTTTTGCCTGGGACAGTAAGGTCGTATCGAGGTGAAATTTGTATGACGTACTGAGGTCGGTGGTCTCTTGGCGGTGTCAAAGTTTTAAGATTTGAAGTGAGGGCATCGAGGAGTTAGGGACGTTTATGCAGCGTATTTTGAGACGATGAGAAGAGACGCGCCGCGCCGCCTGGCCCAGTAAGTGTAGTTTGCTTTGATATAGGACCGTTTGGCGACGTAAAAAAATACTAGTTTCCACAGTGGAATGAAAGGAGAGTAACGGAAAGTGTTTAATTTGCAAGTACATCAGACGAAAAAGTAGCTTTAGCGCGAGTTTGTGTAATCCGTTTTTCGGTTTGTATTTGCGTCTTTGAGTGCGTTTTTGCCTGGGACAGTAAGGTCGTATCGAGGTGAAATTTGTATGACGTACTGAGGTCGGTGGTCTCTTGGCGGTGTCAAAGTTTTAAGATTTGAAGTGAGGGCATCGAGGAGTTAGGGACGTTTATGCAGCGTATTTTGAGACGATGAGAAGAGACGCGCCGCGCCGCCTGGCCCAGTAAGTGTAGTTTGCTTTGATATAGGACCGTTTGGCGACGTAAAAAAATACTAGTTTCCACAGTGGAATGAAAGGAGAGTAACGGAAAGTGTTTAATTTGCAAGTACATCAGACGAAAAAGTAGCTTTAGCGCGAGTTTGTGTAATCCGTTTTTCGGTTTGTATTTGCGTCTTTGAGTGCGTTTTTGCCTGGGACAGTAAGGTCGTATCGAGGTGAAATTTGTATGACGTACTGAGGTCGGTGGTCTCTTGGCGGTGTCAAAGTTTTAAGATTTGAAGTGAGGGCATCGAGGAGTTAGGGACGTTTATGCAGCGTATTTTGAGACGATGAGAAGAGACGCGCCGCGCCGCCTGGCCCAGTAAGTGTAGTTTGCTTTGATATAGGACCGTTTGGCGACGTAAAAAAATACTAGTTTCCACAGTGGAATGAAAGGAGAGTAACGGAAAGTGTTTAATTTGCAAGTACATCAGACGAAAAAGTAGCTTTAGCGCGAGTTTGTGTAATCCGTTTTTCGGTTTGTATTTGCGTCTTTGAGTGCGTTTTTGCCTGGGACAGTAAGGTCGTATCGAGGTGAAATTTGTATGACGTACTGAGGTCGGTGGTCTCTTGGCGGTGTCAAAGTTTTAAGATTTGAAGTGAGGGCATCGAGGAGTTAGGGACGTTTATGCAGCGTATTTTGAGACGATGAGAAGAGACGCGCCGCGCCGCCTGGCCCAGTAAGTGTAGTTTGCTTTGATATAGGACCGTTTGGCGACGTAAAAAAATACTAGTTTCCACAGTGGAATGAAAGGAGAGTAACGGAAAGTGTTTAATTTGCAAGTACATCAGACGAAAAAGTAGCTTTAGCGCGAGTTTGTGTAATCCGTTTTTCGGTTTGTATTTGCGTCTTTGAGTGCGTTTTTGCCTGGGACAGTAAGGTCGTATCGAGGTGAAATTTGTATGACGTACTGAGGTCGGTGGTCTCTTGGCGGTGTCAAAGTTTTAAGATTTGAAGTGAGGGCATCGAGGAGTTAGGGACGTTTATGCAGCGTATTTTGAGACGATGAGAAGAGACGCGCCGCGCCGCCTGGCCCAGTAAGTGTAGTTTGCTTTGATATAGGACCGTTTGGCGACGTAAAAAAATACTAGTTTCCACAGTGGAATGAAAGGAGAGTAACGGAAAGTGTTTAATTTGCAAGTACATCAGACGAAAAAGTAGCTTTAGCGCGAGTTTGTGTAATCCGTTTTTCGGTTTGTATTTGCGTCTTTGAGTGCGTTTTTGCCTGGGACAGTAAGGTCGTATCGAGGTGAAATTTGTATGACGTACTGAGGTCGGTGGTCTCTTGGCGGTGTCAAAGTTTTAAGATTTGAAGTGAGGGCATCGAGGAGTTAGGGACGTTTATGCAGCGTATTTTGAGACGATGAGAAGAGACGCGCCGCGCCGCCTGGCCCAGTAAGTGTAGTTTGCTTTGATATAGGACCGTTTGGCGACGTAAAAAAATACTAGTTTCCACAGTGGAATGAAAGGAGAGTAACGGAAAGTGTTTAATTTGCAAGTACATCAGACGAAAAAGTAGCTTTAGCGCGAGTTTGTGTAATCCGTTTTTCGGTTTGTATTTGCGTCTTTGAGTGCGTTTTTGCCTGGGACAGTAAGGTCGTATCGAGGTGAAATTTGTATGACGTACTGAGGTCGGTGGTCTCTTGGCGGTGTCAAAGTTTTAAGATTTGAAGTGAGGGCATCGAGGAGTTAGGGACGTTTATGCAGCGTATTTTGAGACGATGAGAAGAGACGCGCCGCGCCGCCTGGCCCAGTAAGTGTAGTTTGCTTTGATATAGGACCGTTTGGCGACGTAAAAAAATACTAGTTTCCACAGTGGAATGAAAGGAGAGTAACGGAAAGTGTTTAATTTGCAAGTACATCAGACGAAAAAGTAGCTTTAGCGCGAGTTTGTGTAATCCGTTTTTCGGTTTGTATTTGCGTCTTTGAGTGCGTTTTTGCCTGGGACAGTAAGGTCGTATCGAGGTGAAATTTGTATGACGTACTGAGGTCGGTGGTCTCTTGGCGGTGTCAAAGTTTTAAGATTTGAAGTGAGGGCATCGAGGAGTTAGGGACGTTTATGCAGCGTATTTTGAGACGATGAGAAGAGACGCGCCGCGCCGCCTGGCCCAGTAAGTGTAGTTTGCTTTGATATAGGACCGTTTGGCGACGTAAAAAAATACTAGTTTCCACAGTGGAATGAAAGGAGAGTAACGGAAAGTGTTTAATTTGCAAGTACATCAGACGAAAAAGTAGCTTTAGCGCGAGTTTGTGTAATCCGTTTTTCGGTTTGTATTTGCGTCTTTGAGTGCGTTTTTGCCTGGGACAGTAAGGTCGTATCGAGGTGAAATTTGTATGACGTACTGAGGTCGGTGGTCTCTTGGCGGTGTCAAAGTTTTAAGATTTGAAGTGAGGGCATCGAGGAGTTAGGGACGTTTATGCAGCGTATTTTGAGACGATGAGAAGAGACGCGCCGCGCCGCCTGGCCCAGTAAGTGTAGTTTGCTTTGATATAGGACCGTTTGGCGACGTAAAAAAATACTAGTTTCCACAGTGGAATGAAAGGAGAGTAACGGAAAGTGTTTAATTTGCAAGTACATCAGACGAAAAAGTAGCTTTAGCGCGAGTTTGTGTAATCCGTTTTTCGGTTTGTATTTGCGTCTTTGAGTGCGTTTTTGCCTGGGACAGTAAGGTCGTATCGAGGTGAAATTTGTATGACGTACTGAGGTCGGTGGTCTCTTGGCGGTGTCAAAGTTTTAAGATTTGAAGTGAGGGCATCGAGGAGTTAGGGACGTTTATGCAGCGTATTTTGAGACGATGAGAAGAGACGCGCCGCGCCGCCTGGCCCAGTAAGTGTAGTTTGCTTTGATATAGGACCGTTTGGCGACGTAAAAAAATACTAGTTTCCACAGTGGAATGAAAGGAGAGTAACGGAAAGTGTTTAATTTGCAAGTACATCAGACGAAAAAGTAGCTTTAGCGCGAGTTTGTGTAATCCGTTTTTCGGTTTGTATTTGCGTCTTTGAGTGCGTTTTTGCCTGGGACAGTAAGGTCGTATCGAGGTGAAATTTGTATGACGTACTGAGGTCGGTGGTCTCTTGGCGGTGTCAAAGTTTTAAGATTTGAAGTGAGGGCATCGAGGAGTTAGGGACGTTTATGCAGCGTATTTTGAGACGATGAGAAGAGACGCGCCGCGCCGCCTGGCCCAGTAAGTGTAGTTTGCTTTGATATAGGACCGTTTGGCGACGTAAAAAAATACTAGTTTCCACAGTGGAATGAAAGGAGAGTAACGGAAAGTGTTTAATTTGCAAGTACATCAGACGAAAAAGTAGCTTTAGCGCGAGTTTGTGTAATCCGTTTTTCGGTTTGTATTTGCGTCTTTGAGTGCGTTTTTGCCTGGGACAGTAAGGTCGTATCGAGGTGAAATTTGTATGACGTACTGAGGTCGGTGGTCTCTTGGCGGTGTCAAAGTTTTAAGATTTGAAGTGAGGGCATCGAGGAGTTAGGGACGTTTATGCAGCGTATTTTGAGACGATGAGAAGAGACGCGCCGCGCCGCCTGGCCCAGTAAGTGTAGTTTGCTTTGATATAGGACCGTTTGGCGACGTAAAAAAATACTAGTTTCCACAGTGGAATGAAAGGAGAGTAACGGAAAGTGTTTAATTTGCAAGTACATCAGACGAAAAAGTAGCTTTAGCGCGAGTTTGTGTAATCCGTTTTTCGGTTTGTATTTGCGTCTTTGAGTGCGTTTTTGCCTGGGACAGTAAGGTCGTATCGAGGTGAAATTTGTATGACGTACTGAGGTCGGTGGTCTCTTGGCGGTGTCAAAGTTTTAAGATTTGAAGTGAGGGCATCGAGGAGTTAGGGACGTTTATGCAGCGTATTTTGAGACGATGAGAAGAGACGCGCCGCGCCGCCTGGCCCAGTAAGTGTAGTTTGCTTTGATATAGGACCGTTTGGCGACGTAAAAAAATACTAGTTTCCACAGTGGAATGAAAGGAGAGTAACGGAAAGTGTTTAATTTGCAAGTACATCAGACGAAAAAGTAGCTTTAGCGCGAGTTTGTGTAATCCGTTTTTCGGTTTGTATTTGCGTCTTTGAGTGCGTTTTTGCCTGGGACAGTAAGGTCGTATCGAGGTGAAATTTGTATGACGTACTGAGGTCGGTGGTCTCTTGGCGGTGTCAAAGTTTTAAGATTTGAAGTGAGGGCATCGAGGAGTTAGGGACGTTTATGCAGCGTATTTTGAGACGATGAGAAGAGACGCGCCGCGCCGCCTGGCCCAGTAAGTGTAGTTTGCTTTGATATAGGACCGTTTGGCGACGTAAAAAAATACTAGTTCCCACAGTGGAATGAAAGGAGAGTAACGGAAAGTGTTTAATTTGCAAGTACATCAGACGAAAAAGTAGCTTTAGCGCGAGTTTATGTAATGTAGGTGACGTGTCGTTTGATTCGTTGACGCATTAGATATTCCGCGCACGGCTTAGTGTACGCGGACCTCTCGCTGTCACTTGGTCGGAGTGGCCGCCTTATAACTGAACTGGGACCAAGCGGAGCGCAGCGGAGTCGCATTGCAAAGTCGCTTGCTAAGTCGGGCGGCCTGGGGGGGGAACAAAATGCATGCTGCCAAGCCGCCATCAGACACCCCAGCCCCCAAGCAGGTGGGCGGCACAGGCGGCAGTGTGCACTTGGTCGCCACCAATTATATTAGGGGCGCTTCACCCCCGCCTGACACGCCGCACTCTTATCGGATTTCCTGTTCTTAATTCTCTCCTGGAAACTTTCTGACTGCTGCCTCACATCACTGATTGTTGTTTAGTTATTTTTATGCACTCCAATTGACTGCGATTTTTGTGTGTGTGTTTGATCTGTAAATTTCTGTTTTGCCTGCTAAGTCGGGAAGCTAGCTCATCCTTGGAATCGCACCACGGCATATCGGCTGCGAGCTGCGAATTCCTACGAATGACGGGCCGCATTTTGTGCCCCTTAACCCCCCCCCCCACTTCCCCTATCGCAATACTGGACCGCGCTTTCCGGCGCATTCCGTCCTTGGCGTACAATGTGTCGGCTGCCCTGTGTCCCACGCTCTTCACACTTTCCTTTTTTTTTTTGTTGTTACAGTCTATAGAAATCCCTCCACGTTTTCGGCAGGCACTTCATCTGTAACACTATGTTATGTGAATGGGCGGCACAAGTTGCAGCGTTGATTTATGCGGCATTAGGCATGTCTAGCAGTACTGGTACGTCTGTTTCGCATCTACTGTATTACGGAGGATATCTTGCCTTCGATTCTCTTCTGACAACTTGTTAATTGGCGCCACACAGCACAGCTTATGGTACTGATTATTGTAATGCTCCAGTTGTCAGGAATTTCGATGCACCTGTTTGATCTGTACATTCCTGTTGTTGTCTTGACAGACAGCATGACTGATATTAGCCGCCACACCGACGAGTGTCTTTTATTCCAGCCACCATGTGGCTCGACTACCATTCTACACTTTGGTTTCCCCACTTTATTATTCAGTAGCGCCTACTGTTGTGGAAGTTCTTCCTTCTTGCCTCACCTCAGACTTAGTGCTTGTTTTCACCTTTTGAGTCTCCAGTTCACTGCCTGTACAGCGTTTTCGTGTGTTCTCAAATGTAGTAAACATACCATCTACACACTATGTATTTATATATTTATATATATTTTTCTCTATCCTCCTCCATTCACTTTACACTTATATTACCTGTTTCTTTCGATCCTTCCTCATTTCTCTCCGTCGTTTCCTCTTTGCCCGATACATCCTCCCTCTTCTCACCATGGCTTCCTTCTCCTCCTCTCATCCTTACCCATATTACTATCCTCTTCAACTCTCTCAAACATACTTTCCTCATACACTCCCTCCCTCCCTCCCTCCCTCCCTTCTTTCTACAAACTGCTTTTTCTCCTCCCCATCTCTTTTTTTCCGCATTACAGCATGCAAAGCAGTCTATTCAAGTTCTGTGGTTAATACACACAACTCCGCTGCAAAAGCATCTGTTACTGAACTTGCAAGAGATAGCTTGCATGGAGGAGTGACTGCTTACGCAAAACTTACTCTGCACATTTGAGATACTGTACATGCAAGAGTTGCAGCACACACTATTCATGTTCTATCAGCGAAAACTGCTAAACGTGAAATCCTTCCTATTCATATCAGTATATCTGTACTTGCAAGTGTTACTGTATGCAGAAAGGTTGCTGCAAATGAAACAGTTACTGAATGTACAATAGGTATGGCACTACAAGGTTAAACACATGGTCTACTACCCTTGCAAGTTGTGCTGTCCTCTCAAGGTGTGCTGTCCTCTTGAGCTGTCCTCTCTAGTTGAGCTATCCTCTCAAGTTGAGCTGTCCTCTCCAGTTGAGCAGTCCTCTCAAGTTGAGCTGTCCTCTCAAGTTGAGCTGTCCTCTCAAGTTGAGCTGTCCTCTCAAGTTGTGCTGTCCTCTCAAGTTGTGCTGTCCTCTCAAGTTGAGCTGTCCTCTCAAGTTGAGCTGTCCTCTCCAGTTGAGCAGTCCTCTCAAGTTGAGCTGTCCTCGCAAGCTCTGCTGTCCTTCCAAGCTGTGCTGTCCACGCAAGCTGTACTGTCCTCGCAAGCTGTGATGTCCTCGCAAGCTGTGCTGTCCTCGCAAGCTGTGCTGTCCTCGCAACCTGTGCTGTCCTCGCAACCTGTGCTGTCCTCGCAAGCTGTGCTGTCCTAGCAAGTTGAGCTGTCCTCTCAAGTAGTGCTGTCCTCTCAAGTTGAGCTGTCCTCTCAAGTTGAGCTGTCCTCTCAAGTTGAGCAGTCCTCTCCAGTTGAGCAGTCCTCTCAAGTTGAGCTGTCCTCTCAAGTTGAGCTGTCCTCTCCAGTTGAGCAGTCCTCTCCAGTTGAGCAGTCCTCTCAAGTTGAGCTGTCCTCGCAAGCTCTGCTGTCCTTCCAAGCTGTGCTGTCCGCGCAAGCTGTACTGTCCTCGCAAGCTGTGCTGTCCTCGCAAGCTGTGTTGTCCTCACAACCTGTGCTGCTTCGTAAGCCGTGCTGTCCTCGCAAGCCATGCAGACCTCGCAAGCGGTGCCGTCCTCGCAAGCCGTGATGTCCTCGCAAGCCATGCTGTCATGCTGTCCTCGCAAGCTGTGCTGTCCTTGCGAGCTTTGCTGTCCTCGCAAGCTGTGCTGTCCTCGCAAGTTGTGCTGTCCTCGCAAGTTGTGCTGTCCTCTCAAGTTGTGCTGTCCTCTCAAGTTGAGCTGTCCTCTCAAATTGAGCTGTCCTCTCAGGTTGAGCTATCCTCTCAAGTAAAGCTGTCTTCTTAAGTTGAGCTGTCCTCTCAAGTTGAGCTGTCCTCTCAAGTAGAGCTGTCCTCGCAAGTTGAGCTGTCCTCTCAAGTTGAGCTGTCCTCTCAAGTAGAGCTGTCCTCACAAGCTGTGCTGTCCTCGCAAGCTGTGCTGTCCTCTCAAGTTGAGCTGTCCTCTCAAGTAAAGATGTCTTCTTAAGTTGAGCTGTCCTCTCTAGATGTGCTGTCCTCTCAAGTTGAGCTGTCCTCTCAAATTGAGCTGTCCTCTCAGGTTGAGCTGTCCTCTCAAGTAAAGCTGCCTTCTTAAGTTGAGCTGTCTTCTCAAGTTGAGCTGTCCTCTCAAGTAGAGCTGTCCTCACAAGCTGTGCTGTCCTCGCAAGTTGAGCCGTCCTCTCAAGTTGAGCTGTCCTCTCAAGTTGAGCTGTCCTCTCTAGATGAGCTGTCCTCTCAAGTTGAGCTGTCCTCTCAAATTGAGCTGTCCTCTCAAGTTGAGCTATCCTCTCAACTTGAGCTGTCCTCTCTACTTGAGCTGTCCTCTCAAGTTGAGCTGTCCTCTCAAGTTGAGCTGACCTCTCAAGTTGAGCTGTCCTCTCAAAATGAGCTCTCTTCTCAAGTTGAGCTGTCCACTCTAGATGAGCTGTCCTCACAAGTTGAGCTGTCCTCTCGAGCTGTCCTCTCAGTTTGAGCTGTCCTCTCAAGTAAAGCTGTCTTCTCAAGTTGAGCTGTCCTCTCAACTTGAGCAGTCCTCTCAAGTTAAGCTGTCCTCGCAAGCTGTGCTGTCCTTGCAAGCTAAACTGTCCTCCCAACCTCTGTTGTCCTCGCAAGCCGTGCTGTCCTCGCTAGCCGTGCTGTCCTCAGAAGCCGTGCTGTCCTCGCAAGCTTTGCTGTCCTCGCAAGCTGTGCTGTCCTCGCAACCTGTGCTGTCCTCGGAAGCTGTGCTGTCCTCGCAAGCTGTGCTGTCCTCGCAAGTTGAGCTGTCCTCTCAAGTAGTGCTGTCCTCTCAAGTTGAGCTGTCCTCTCAAGTTGAGCTGTCCTCTCAAGTTGAGCTGTCCTCTCATGTTGAGCTGTCCTCTCAAGTTGAGCTGTCCTCTCAAGTTGTGCTGTCCTTTCAAGTTGTGCTGTCCTCTCAAGTTGAGCTGTCCTCTCCAGTTGAGCAGTCCTCTCAAGTTGAGCTGTCCTCGCAAGCTCTGCTGTCCTTCCAAGCTGTGCTGTCCGCGCTAGCTGTACTGTCCTCGCAAACTGTGAAGTCCTCGCAAGCTGTGCTGTCCTCGCAAGCTGGGCTGTCCTCACAACCTGTGCTGCTTCGCAAGCCGTGCTGTCCTCGCAAGCCATGCAGACCTCGCAAGCGGTGCCGTCCTCGCAAGCCGTGCTGTCCTCGCAAGCCATGCTGTCCTCGCAAGCTGTGCTGTCCTTGCGAGCTTTGCTGTCCTCGCAAGCTGTGCTGTCCTCGCAAGTTGTGCTGTCCTCGCAAGTTGTGCTGTCCTCTCAAGTTGTGCTGTCCTCTCAAGTTGAGCTGTCCTCTCACATTGAGCTGTCCTCTCAGGTTGAGCTGTCCTCTCAAGTAAAGCTGTCTTCTTAAGTTGAGCTGTCCTCTCAAGTTGAGCTGTCCTCTCAAGTAGAGCTGTCCTCGCAAGTTGAGCTGTCCTCTCAAGTTGAGCTGTCCTCTCAAGTAGAGCTGTCCTCACAAGCTGTGCTGTCCTCGCAAGCTGTGCTGTCCTCTCAAGTTGAGCTGTACTCTCAAGTAAAGATGACTTCTTAAGTTGAGCTGTCCTCTCTAGATGAGCTGTCCTCTCAAGTTGAGCTGTCCTCTCAAATTGAGCTGTCCTCTCAGGTTGAGCTGTCCTCTCAAGTAAAGCTGCCTTCTTAAGTTGAGCTGTCTTCTCAAGTTGAGCTGTCCTCTCAAGTAGAGCTATCCTCACAAGCTGTGCTGTCCTCGCAAGTTGAGCTGTCCTCTCAAGTTGAGCTGTCCTCTCAAGTTGAGCTGTCCTCTCAAGTTGAGCTGTCCTCTCTAGATGAGCTGTCCTCTCAAGTTGAGCTGTCCTCTCAAATTGAGCTGTCCTCTCAAGTTGAGCTGTCCTCTCAAATTGAGCTGTCCTCTCAGGTTGAGCTGTCCTCTCAGGTAAAGCTGTCTTCTTAAGTTGAGCTGTCCTCTCAAGTTGGGCTGTCCTCTCAAGTAGAGCTGTCCTCGCAAGCTGTGCTGTCCTCGCAAGCTGTGCCGTCCTCGCAAGCTGTGCTGTCCTCGCAAGCTGTGCTGTCCTCGCAAGCTGTGCTGTCCTCGCAAGCTGTGCTGTCCTCGCAAGCTGTGCTGTACTCGCAAACTGTGCTGTCCTCGCAAGCTGTGCTATCCTCACAAGCTGTGCTGTCCTCTCAAGTTGAGCTGTCCTCTCAAGTTGAACTTACTCTCAAGTTGAGCTGACCGCTCAAGTTGAGCTGACCTCTCAAGTTGAGCTGTCCTCTCAAGTTGAGCTCTCTTCTCAAGTAGAGCTGTCCACTCTAGATGAGCTGTCCTCACAAGTTGAGCTGTCCTCTCGAGCTGTCCTCTCAGGTTGAGCTGTCCTCTCAAGTAAAGCTGTCTTCTCAAGTTGAGCTGTCCTCTCAACTTGAGCAGTCCTCTCAAGTTAAACTGTCCTCGCAAGCTGTGCTGTCCTTGCAAGCTAAACTGTCCTCCCAACCTCTGTTGTCCTCGCAAGCCGTGCTGTCCTCGCTAGCCGTGCTGTCGTCAGAAGCCATGCTGTCCTCGTAAGCTTTGCTGTCCTCGCAAGCTTTGCTGTTCTCGCAAGCTTTGCTGTCTTCTCAAGGTGTGCTGTCTTCTCAAGTTGTGCAGTCCTCTCAAGTCGAGCTGTCCTCTCATGTTGAGTTGTCCTCTCAAGTTGAGCTGTCCTCACAAGCTGTAATGTCCTCGCAAGCTGTGCTGTCCTCGCAATCTGTGCTGTCCCTGCAAGCTGTGCTGTCCTCACAAGCAGTGCTGTCCTCACAAGCTGTGCTGTCCTCACAAGCTGTGCTGTCCTCACAAGCCGTGCTGTCCTCGCAAGCTGAGCTGTCCTCCCAACCTCTGCTGTCCTCGCAAGTCGTGCCGTCCTCGCTAGCCGTGCTGTCCTCAGAAGCCGTGCTGTCCTCGCAAGCTGTGCTGTCCTCGCAAACTTTGCTGTCCTAGCAAGCTTTGCTGTCCTCGCAAATTGTGCTGTCTTCTCAAGTTGTGCAGTCCTCTCAAGTTGAGCTGTCCTCTCAAGTTGAGCTGTTCTCTCAAGTTCAGCTGTCTTCTCAAGTTGAGCTTTCCTCTCAAGTTGAGCAGTCCGCTCAAGCTGAGGGGTCCTCGCAACCTGTGCTTTCCTCGCAAGCTGTGCTGTCTTTGCAAGCTGTGCTGTCCTCGCAAGCTGTGCTGTCCTCGCAAGCTGTGCTGTCCTCGCAAGCTGTGCTGTCCTCGCAAGCTGTGCTGTCCTCGCAAACTGTGCTGTCCTCGAAAGCTATGCTGTCCTCGCAAGCTGTGCTGTCCTTGGAAGCTGTGCTGTCCTCGCAACCTGTGCTGTCCTCGCAACCTGTGCTGTCCTCACAAGCCGTTCTCTCCTCGCAAGCTGTGCTGTCCTCGCAAGCTGTGCTGTCCTCGCAAGCTGTGCTGTCCTCGCAAGCTGTGGTGTCCTCGCAAGCTGTGCTGTCCTCGCAAGCTGTGCTGTCGTCTCAAGTTGAGCTGCCCTCTCAAGTTCAGTTCCCCTCTCAAGTTGAGCTGTCCTCTCAAGTTGAGCAGTCCTCTCAAGTTGAGCTGTCCTCCCAAGTTGAGCTGTCCTCTCAAGTTGAGCTGTGACGTTGAGCTGTCCTCTCAAGTTGAGCTGTCCTCTCAAGTTGAGCTGTCCTCTCAAGTTGAGCTGTCCTCTCAAGTTGAGCTGTCCCCTCAAGTTGAGCTGTCTTCTCAAGTTGAGCTGTCCACTCAAGTTGAGCTGTCTGCTCAAGTTGAGCTGTCCTCTCAAGCTGAGCTGTCCTCTCAAGTTGAGCTGTCCTCTCAAGTTGAACTGTCCTCGCAAGCCGTGCTGTCCTCGCAAGCTGTGCTTTCCTCGCAAGCTGAGCCATCCTCGCAAGCTGTGCTGTCCTCGCAAGCCATGCTGTTCTCGCAAGCTGTGCTGTTATCGAAAGCCGTGCTGTCTTTGCAAGCCGTGCTGTCATCGCAAGCCATGCTGTCCTCGCAAGCTTTGCTTTCCTCGCAAGCTTTGCTGTCCTCGGAAGCTGTGCTGTCCTCTCAAGTTGTGCTGTCCTCTCAAGTTGAGCTGTCCTCTCAAGTAGAGCTGTCCTCTCAAGTAGATCTGTCCTTTCAAGATGAGCTGTCCTCTCGAGCTGTCCTCGCAAGTTGAGCTGTCCTCTCAAGTTGAGCTGTCCTCTCAAGTTGAGCTGTCCTCTCAAGTTGAGCTGCCCTCTCTACTTGAGCTGTCCTCTCAAGTTGACCTGTCCTCTCAAGTTGAGCTGACCTCTCAAGTTGAGCTGTCCTCTCAAGTTGAGCTCTCTTCTCAAGTTGAGCTGTCCTCTCTAGATGACCTGTCCTCTCTAGATGAGCTGTCCTCTCAATTTGAGCTGTCCTCTCAAGTTGAGCTGTCCTCAGGTTGAGCTGTCCTCTCAAGTAAAGCTGTCTTCTCAAGTTGAGCTGTCCTCTCAAGTTGAGCAGCTCTCTCAAGTTAAGCTGTTCTCGCAAGGTGTGCTGTCCTTGCAAGCTAAACTGTCCTTCCAGCCTCTGCTGTGCTCGCAAGCCGTGCTGTCCTCGCTAGCCGTGCTGTCCTCAGAAGCCATGCTGTCCTCGCATGCTTTGCTGTCCTCGCAAGCTTTGCTGTTCTCGCAAGCTTTTCTGTCCTCGCAAGTTGTGCTGTCTTCTCAAGTTGGCAGTCCTCTCAAGTTGAACTGTCCCCTCATGTTGAGTTGTCCTCTGAAGTTGAGCTGTCCTCTCAAGTTGAGCTGTCCTCACAAGCTGTAATGTCCTCGCAAGCTGTGCTGTCCTCGCAAGCTGTGCTGTCCCTGCAAGCTGTGCTGTCCTCGCAAGCAGTGCTGTCCTCGCAAGCTGTGCTGTCCTCGCAAGCTGTGCTGTCCACGCAAGCTGAGCTGTCCTCCCAACCTCTGCTGCCCTCGCAAGACGTGCTGTCCTCGCTAGCCATGCTGTCCTCAGATGCCGTGCTGTCCTCGCAAGCTGTGCTGTCCTCGCAAACATTGCTGACATAGCAAGTTTAGCTGTCTTCGCAAATTGTGCTGTCTTCTCAAGTTGTGCAGTCCTCTCAAGTTGAGCTGTCCTCTCAAGTTGAGCTGTTCTCTCAAGTTGAGCTGTCCTCTCAAGTTGAGCTTTCCTCTCAAGTTGAGCAGTCCGCTCAAGTTGAGCTGTCCTCCCAAGTTGAGCTGTCCTCTCAAGCTGAGCTGTCTTCGCAACCTGTGCTTTCCTCGCAAGCCGTGCTGTCCTCGCAAGCTGTGCTGTCCTCGCAAGCTGTGCTGTCCTCGCAAGCTGTGCTGTCCTCGCAAGCTGTGCTGTCCTCGCAAGCTGTGCTGCCCTCGCAAGCTGTGCTGTCCTCGCAAGCTGTGCTGTCCTTGGAAGCTGTGCTGTCCTTGCAACCTGTGCTGTCCTTGCAACCTGTACTGTCCTAGCAAGCCGTTCTCTCCTCGCAAGCTGTGCTGTCCTCGCAAGCTGTGCTGTCCTCGCAAGCTGTGCTGTCCTCGCAAGCTGTGCTGTCCTCGCAAGCTGTGCTGTCCTCGCAAGCTGTGCTGTCCTCGCAAGCTGTGCTGTCGTCTCAAGTTGAGCTGCCCTCTCAAGTTCAGCTGCCCTCTCAAGTTGAGCTGTCCTCTCAAGTTGAGCTGTCCTCTCAAGTTCACCTGTGCTCTCAAATTGAGCTGTCAAGTTGAGCTGTACTCTCAAGTTGAGCTGTCCTCTCAAATTGAGCTGTCCTCTCAAGTTGAGCTGTCCTCTCAAGTTGAGCTGTGCTCGCAAGCTGTGCTGTCCTCGCAAGCTGTGCTGTCCTCGCAAGCCGTGCTGTCCTCGCAAGCTGTGCTGTCCTCGCAAGCCGTGCTGTCCTCGCAAGCCGTGCCGTCCTCGCAAGCTGTGCTGTCCTCGCAAGCTCTGCTGTCCACGCAAGCTGAGCTGTCCTCCCAACCTCTGCTGTCATCGCAAGTCGTGCTGTCCTCGCTAGCCGTGCTGTACTCAGAAGCCGTACTGTCCTCGCAAGCTGTTCTGCCCTCGCAAACTTTGCTGTCCTAGCAAGCTTTGCTGTCCTCGCAAATTGTGCTGTCTTCTCAAGTTGTGCAGTCCTCTCAAGTGGAGCTGTCCTCTCAAGTTGAGCTGTTCTCTCAAATTGAGCTGTCCTCTCAAGTTGAGCTTTCCTCTCAAGTTGAGCAGTCTGCTCAAGTTGAGCTGTCCTCTCAAGTTGAGCTGTCCTCTCAATCTGAGCTGTCCTCGCAAGCTGTGCTGTCCTCGCAAGCTGTGCTGTCCTCGCAAGCTGTGCTGTCCTCGCAAGCTGTGCTGTCCTCGCAAGCTGCGCTGTCCTCGCAAGCTGTGCTGTCCTCACAAGCTGTGCTGTCCTCACAAGCTTTGCTGTCCTTGGAAGCTGTGCTGTCCTTGCAACCTGTGCTGTCCTCGCAACCTGTGCTGTCCTCGCAAGCCGTTCTCTCCTCGCAAGCTGTGCTGTCCTCGCAAGCTGTGCTGTCCTCGCAAACTGTGCTGTCCTTGCAAAATGTGCTGTCCTCGCAAGCTGTGCTGTCCTCGCAAGCTGTGCTGTCGCCTCAAGTTGAGCTGCCCTCTCAAGTTCAGCTGCCCTCTCAAGTTGAGCTGTCCTCTCAAGTTGAGCTGTCCTCTCAAGTTGGGCTGTCCTCTGAAGTTGAGCTGTCCTCTCAAGTTGAGCTTTCCTCTCAAGTTGAGCAGTCCGCTCAAGTTGAGCTGTCCTCTCAAGTTGAGCTGTCCTCTCAAGCTGAGCTGTCCTCGCAACCTGTGCATTCCTCGCAAGCTGTGCTGTCCTCGCAAGCTGTGCTGTCCTCGCAAGCTGTGCTGTCCTTGCAAGCTGTGCTGTCCTCGCAAGCTGTGCTGTCCTCACAAGCTGTGCTGTCCTTGCAAGCCGTGCTGTCCTCGCATGCCGTGCTGTCCTTGCAAGCTGTGCTGTCCTCGTCAGCTTTGCTGTCCTCGCAAGTTGTGCTTTCCTCTCAAGTAGTGCTTTCCTCTTAAGTAGTGCAGTCCCCTCAAGTTGAGCTGTCTTCTCAAGTTGAGCTGTCCACTCAAGTTGAGCTGTCTGCTCAAGTTGAGCTGTCCTCTCAAGCTGAGCTGTCCTCTCATGTTGAGCTGTCCTCTCAAGTTGAACTGTCCTCGCAAGCTGTGCTGTCCTTGCAAGCTGTGCTGTCCTCGCAAGCTGTGCTGTCCTCGAAAACTGTGCTGCCCTTCGCAAGCTGTGCTTTCCTCGCAAGCTGTGCTGTCCTCGCAAGCTGTGCTTTCCTCGCAAGCTGACCCGTCCTCACAATCTGTGCTGTTCTCGCAAGCCGTGCTGTTCTCGCAAGCTATGCTGTCATCGGAAGCCGTGCTGTCTTCGCAAGCCGTGCTGTCATCGCAATCCGTGCTGTCCTCGCAAGCTTTGCTTTCCTGGCAAGCTTTCCTGTCCTCGGAAGCTGTGCTGTCCTCTCAAGTTGTGCTGTCCTCTCAAGTTGAGCTGTCCTCTCAAGTTGAGCTGTCCTCTCAAGTTGAGCTGTCGTATCAAGATGAGCTGTCCTCTCAAGTTGAGCTGTCCTCTCAAGTTGAGCTGTCCTCTCAAGTTGAGCTGTCCTCTCTCGATGAGCAGTCCTCTCTAGATGTGCTGTCCTCACAAGTTGTGCTGTCCTCTCAAGTTGAGCTGTCCTCTCAAGTTGAGCAGTCCTCTCAGGTTGAGCTGTCCTCGCAAGCTGTGCTGTCATCGCAAGCTAAGCTGTCCTCCCAACCTCTGCTGTCCTCGCAAGCCGTGAGGTCCTCGCTAGCCATGCTGTCCTCAGAAGCCGTGCTGACCTCTCACGCTTTGCTGTCCTCGCAAGCTTTGCTGTTCTCGCAAGCTTTGCTGTCCTCGCAAGTTGTGCTATCTTCTCAAGTCGTACAGTCCGCTCAAGTTGAACGGTCCTCTCAAGTTTAGCTGTTATCTCAAGCTGAGCTGTCCTCGCAACCTCTGCTTTCCTCGCAAGCTCTGTTGCCCTCGCAAGCTGTGCTGTCCTCGCAAGCTGTGCTGTCCTCGCAAGCTGTGCTGTCGTCGCAAGCTGTGCTGTCCTCGCAAGCTGTGCTGTCCTCGCAAGCTGTGCTGTCGTCTCAAGTTGAGCTGCCCTCTCAAGTTCAGCTGCCATCTCAAGTTGAGCTGTCGTCTCAAGTTGAGCTGTCCTCTGAAGTTGAGCTGTCCTCTCAAGTTGAGCTGTCAAGTTGAGCTTTCCTCTCAAGTTGAGCTGTCCTCTCAAGTTGAGCTGTCCTCTAAAATTGAGCTGTCCTCGCAAGCTGTGCTGTCTTCGCAAGCTGTGCTGTCCTCTCAAGCCGTGCTGTCCTCGCAAGCCGTGTGGTCCTCGCAAGCTGTGCTGTCCTTACAAGCCGTGCTGTGCTCGCAAGCCGTGCTATCCTCGCAAGCCGTGCTGTCCTCGCAAGCCGTGCTGTCCTTGCAAGCTGTGCTGTCCTCGCCAGCTTTGCTGTCCTCGCAAGTTGTGCTTTCCTCTCAAGTAGTGCTTTCCTCTTAAGTAGTGCTGTCCCCTCAAGTTGATCTGTCTTCTCAAGTTGAGCTGTCCACTCAAGTTGAGCTGTCTGCTCAAGTTGAGCTGTCCTCTCAAGCTGAGCTGTCCTCTCAAGTTGAGCTGTCCTCTCAAGTTGAGCTGTCCTCTCAAGTTGAGCTGTCCTCTCAAGTTGAGCTGTCCTCTCAAGTTGAGCTGTCCTCACAACTTGAGCTGTCCTCTCAAGTTGAGCTGTCCTCTCAAGTTGAGCTGTCCTCTCAAGTTGAGCTGTCTTCTCAAGTTGAACTGTCCTCTCAAGCTGAGCAGTCCTCGCAACCAGTGCTTTCCTCGCAAGCTGTGCTGTCCTCGCAAGCTGTGCTGTCCTCGCAAGCTGTGCCTTCCTCGCAAGCTGTGCTGTCCTCGCAAGCTGTGCTGTCCTCGCAAACTGTGCTGTCCTCGCAAGCTTTGCAGTCCTCGCAAGCTGTGCTGTCCTTGGAAGCTGTGCTGTCCTCGCAACCTGTGCTGTCCTCGCAACCTGTGCTGTCCTCCCAAGCCGTTCTCTCCTCGCAAGCCGTGCCGTCCTCACAAGCAATGCTGTCCTCGCAAGCCATGCTGTCTTCGCAAGCCGTACTTTCCTTGCAAGCTTTGCTGTCCTTGCAAGCTGTGCTGTCCTCGCAAGCTGTGCAGTCTTCGCAAGCTGTGCTGTCCTCGCAAGCTGTGCTGTCGTCTCAAGTTGACCTGCCCTCTCAAGTTCAGCTGTCCTCACAAGCCGTGCTGTCCTCGCAAGCTGTGCTGTCCTCGCAAGCTGTGCTGTCCTCAAGAGCTGTGCTGTCCTCGCAAGCTGTGCTGTCCTCTCAAGTTGAGCTGTCTTCTCAAGTTGAGCAGTCCTCTCAACCGGAGCTATCCTCTGAAGTTGAGCTGTCCTCTCAAGTTGAGGTGTCCTCTCAAGTTGTGCTGTCCTCGAAAGTTGAGCTGTCTCAGCTGTCCTCGCAAGCCGTGCTGTCCTCGCAAGCTGTGCTGTCCTCGCAAGCTGTGCTGTCCTTGAAAGCTGTGCTGTCCTCACAAGCTGTGCTTTCCTCGCAAGTTGTGCTGTGCTCGCAAGCTGTGCTGTCCTTGCAAGCTGTCCTGTCCTGGCAAGCTGTGCTGTTCTCGCAAACTGTGCTGTCCTCGCAAGCTGTGCTGTTCTCGGAAGCTTTGCTGTCCTCGCAATCTGTGCTGTCCTTGCAACCTGTGCTGTCCTCGCAAGCCGTTCTCTCCTCACTAGCCGTGCTGTCCTTGCAAGCCATTCTGTCCTCGCAAGGCGTGCTGTCCTTGCAAGCCGTGCTGTCCTCGCAAGCCATGCTGTCCTTGTAAGCTTTGCTGTGCTCTCCTTGCATGCTGTGTTGTCCTCGCAAGCTGTGCTGTCGTCGCTAGCTCTGCTGTCGTCTCAAGTTGAGCTGCCCTCTTAAGTTCAGCTGCCCTCCCAAGTTGCGCTGTCCTCTCAAGTTGAGTTGTCCTTTCAAGTTGATCTGTCCTCTCAAGTTGAGCAGTCCTCTCAAGTTGAGCTGTCAAGTTAAACTGTCCTCTCAAGTTGAGCTGTCCTCTCAAGTTGAGCTGTCCTCGCAAGCTCTGCCGTCCTCGAAAGCTGTACTGTCCGCGCAAGCTGTGCTCTCCTCGCAAGCCTTGCTGTCCTCGCAAGCCGTGCTGTCCTCGCAAGCTGTGCTGTCCTCGCAAGCCGTGCTATCCTCGCAATCTGTGGTGTCCTCGCAAGCCGTGCTCTCCTCGCAAGCCGTGCTGTCCTCACAAGCCGTGCTGTCCTCGCAAGCCATGCTGTCCTCGCAAGTTGTGCTGTCCTCGCAAGCCGGCTGTCCTCGCAAGCCATGCTGTCCGCGCAAGCCAAGCTGTCCTCGCAAGTCGTGCTGTCCTCGCAAGCCGTGCTGTCCTCGCAAGCTTTGCTGTCATCGCAAGCTGTGCTGTCCTTGCATGCTGTGTTGTCCTCGCAAGCTGTGCTGTCCTCGCTAGCTCTGCTGTCGTCTCAAGTTGAGCTGCCCTCGTAAGTTCAGCTGACCTCTCAAGTTGAGCTGTCCTCTCGTTGAATTGTCCTCTCAAGTTGATCTGTCCTCTCAAGTTGAGCTCTCCTCTCAAGTTCAGCTGTCAAGTTGAGCTGTCCTCTCAAGTTGAGCTGTCCTCTCAAGTTGAGGTGTCCTCTCAAGTAAGGCTGTCCTCTCAAGTTCAGCTGTCCTTCAAGTTGAGCTGTCCTCTCAACTTGAGCTGTCCTCTCTACATGAGCTGTCCTCGCAAGCTGTGCTGTCCTCGCAAGCTGTGCTGTCCTTGAAAGCTGTGCTGTCCTCGCAAACTGTGCTGTCCTCGGATGCCGTGCTGTCCTCAAAAGCCGTGCTGTCCTCGCAAGATGTGCCATCCTCGCAAGCCGTGCTGTCGTCGCAATCCGTGCTGTGCTCACAAGCCGTGCTGTCCTCGCAAGCTTTGCTGTCGGCGCAAGCTCTGCTGTTCGCGCAAGCTTTGCTGTCCGCCCAAGTTGTGCTGTCCTCGCAAGTTGTGCTGTCCTCTCAAGTTGTGCTGTCCTCTCTAGTTGAGGTGTCCTCTCAAGTTGAGCTGTCGTCTCACGTGGAGCTGTCCTCTCAAGTTGAGCTGTCCTCTCAAGTTGAGCTGTCCTCTCAAGTTGAGCTGTTCTCTCAAGTTGAGCTGTTCTCTCAAGTTGAGCTGTCCTCTCAAGTTGAGCTGTCCTCTCTAGTTGAGCTGTCCTCTCTAGTTGAGCTGTCGTCTCACGTGGAGCTGTCCTCTCAAGTTGAGCTGTTCTCTTAAGTTGAGATGTCCTCTCAAGTTGAGCTGTCCTCTCAAGTTGAGCTGTCCTCTCAAGTTGAGCTGTCCTCGCAAGCTCTGCTGTCCTCGCAAGCTGTGCTGTCCACGTAAGCCGTGCTTTCCTCGCAAGCCGTGCTTTCCTCGCAAGCCGTGCTGTCCTCGCAAGCCGTGCTGTCCTCGCAGTCCGTGCTGTCCTCGCAAGCCATGCTGTCCTCGCAAGCCGAGCTGTCCTCGCAAGCCATGCTGTCCTCGCAAGCTGTGCTGTCTTCGCAAGCTTTGCTATCCTCGCAAGTTGTGCTTTCCTCTCAAGTAGTGCTTTTCTCTCAAGTTGAGCTGTCTTCTAAAGTTGAGCTGTCCTCTCAAGTTGAGCTGTCCGCTCAAGTTGAGCTGTCCTCTCAAGCTGAGCTGCCTCTCAAGTTGAGCTGTCCTCTGAAGATGAACTGTCTTCTCAAGTTGAACTGTCCTCGCAAGCTGTCATGTCCTCGCAAGCTGTGCAGTCCTCGCAAGCTGTGCCGTCCTCGCAAGCTGTGCCGTCCTCGCAAGCTGTGCTGTCCTCGCAACCTGTGCTGTCCTCGCAAGCTGTGCTGTCCTCGCAAGCTGTACTGTCCTCGCAAGCTGTGCAGTCCTCGCAAGCTGTGCTGTCCTCGAAAGCTGTGGTGTCCTCGAAACCTGTGCTGTCCTCACAAGCTATGCTGTCCTCGCAAGCCGTGCTGTCCTCGCAAGCCGTGCTGTCCTCGCAAGCTGTTCTGTCCTCGCAAGCTTTGCTGTCCTCGCAAGTTGTGCTTACCTCTCAAGTAGTGCTGTCCTCTCAAGTTGAGCTGTCTTCTCAAGATGAGCTGTCCTCTCAAGTTGAGCTGTCCTCCCAAGTTGAGCTGTCCTCTCAAGTTGAGCTGTCCTCTCAAGTTGTGCTGTCCTCTCAAGTTGAGCTATCCTCTCAAGTTGAGGTGTCCTCTCAAGTTGAGCTGTCCTCTCAAGTTGAGCTGTCCTCTCAAGTTAACCTGTCCTCTTAAGTTGAGCTGTCCTCTCAAGTTGAGCTGTCCTCTCAAGTTGAGCTGTCCTCTCAAGATGAGCTGTCGTTTCAAGTTGAGCTGTCCTCTTAAGTTGAGCTGACCTCTTAATTTGAGCTGTATTCTCAAGTTGAGCTGTCCTCTGAAGTTGAGCTGTCCTCTCGTTGAGCTGTCCTTGCAAGGTGTGCTGTCCTCGCAAGCTGTGCTGTCCTCACAAGCTGTGCTGTCCTCGCAAACCGTGCTGTCCTTGCAAGCCGTGCTGTCCTCGCAAGCCGTGCTTTCCTCGCAGGCCGTGCTGTCCTCGCAAGCCGTGCTGTCATTGCAAGCCGCACTGTTCTCGAAACCCATGTTGTCCTCGCAAGCTGTGCTGTCCTCGCAAGCTTTGCTGTCCTCGCAAGTTGTGCTTTCCTCTCAAGTAGTGCTTTCCTCTCAAGTAGTGCTGTCCTCTCAATTTGAGCTGTCTTCTCAAGTTGAACTGTCCTCTCAAGTTGAGCTGTCCCCTCAAGTTGAGTTGTCCTCTCAAGCTGTGCTGTCCTCTAAAGTTGAGCTGTCCTCTCAAGTTGAGCTGTCCTCTCAAGTTGAACTGTCCTCGCAAGCTGTGATGTCCTCACAAGCTGTGCCGTCCTCGCAAGCTGTGCTGTCCTCACAAGCTGTGCTGTCCTCGCAAGCTGTGCTGTCCTCGCAAGCTGTGCTGTCCTCGCGAGCTGTGCTGTCCTTGCAAGCCGCGCTGTCCTGGCAAGCCGTGCTGTCCTCGCAAGCCGTGCTGTCCTCGCAGGCCATGCTGTCCTCGCAAGCCATGCTGTCCTCGCAAGCCGTGCTGTCCTCGCAAGCCTTGCTGTCCTCGCAAGCCTTGCTTTCCTCACAAGCTGTGCTGTCCTCGCAAGCTTTGCTGTCCTCCCAATTTGTGCTTTCCTCTCAAGTAGTGCTTTCCTCTCAAGTAGTGCTGTCCACTCAAGTTGAGCTGTCTTCTCAAGTTGAACTGTCCTCTCAAGTTGACTTGTCCACTCAAGTTGAGCTGTCCTCTCAAGCTGAGCTGTCCTCTCAATTTGAGCTGTCCTCTCACGTTGAACTGTCCTCTGAAGTTAAACTGTCCTCGCAAGCTGTGATGTCCTCGCAAGCTGTGCTGTCCTCGCAAGCTGTGCCGTCCTCGCAAGCTGTGCTGTCCTCGCAAGCTGTGCTGTCCTCGCAACCTGTGCTGTCCTTGCAAGCTGTGCTGTCCTCGCAAGCTGTGCTGTCCTTGCAACCTGTGCTGTCCTCGCAAGCTGTGCTGTCCTCGTAAGCTATGCTGTCCTCGCAAGCCGTGCAGTCCTCGCAAGCTGTGCTGTCCTTGAAAGTTGTGCTGTCCTCGCAACCTGTGCTGTCCTCGCAAGCTATGCTGTCATAGCAAGCCGTGCTGCCCTCGCAAGCCGTGCTGTCCTCACAAGCTGTGCTGTCCTCGCAAGTTGTGCTTTCCTCTCAAGTAGTGCTTTCCTCTCAAGTAGTGCTGTCCTCTCAAGTTGAGCTGTCTTCTCAAGTTGAGCTGTCCTCTCAAGTTGAGCTGTCCGCTCAAGTTGAGCTGTCCTCTCAAGTTGAGCTGTCCGCTCAAGTTGAGCTGTCCTCTCAAGCTGAGCTGCCTCTCAAGTTGAGCTGTCCTCTGAAGATGAACTGTCTTCTCAAGTTGAACTGTCCTCGCAAGCTGTGATGTGCTCGCAAGCTGTGCAGTCCTCGCAAGCTGTGCCGTCCTCGCAAGCTGTGCCGTCCTCGCAAGCTGTGCTGTCCTCGCAACCTGTGCTGTCCTCGCAAGCTGTGCTGTGCTCGCAAGCTGTGCTGTCCTCGCAAGCTGTGCAGTCCTCGCAAGCTGTGCTGTCCTCGAAAGCTGTGCTGTCCTCGAAACCTGTGCTGTCCTCGCAAGCTATGCTGTCCTCGCAAGCCGTGCTGTCCTCGCAAGCCGTGCTATCCTCGCAAGCTGTTCTGTCCTCGCAAGCTTTGCTGTCCTCGCAAGTTGTGCTTACCTCTCAAGTAGTGCTGTCCTCTCAAGTTGAGCTGTCTTCTCAAGATGAGCTGTCCTCTCAAGTTGAGCTGTCCTCCCAAGTTGAGCTGTCCTCTCAAGTTGAGCTGTCCTCTCACGTTGTGCTGTCCTCTCAAGTTGAGCTGTCTTCTCAAGATGAGCTGTCCTCTCAAGTTGAGCTGTCCTCCCAAGTTGAGCTGTCCTCTCAAGTTGAGCTGTCCTCTCAAGTTGAGCTGTCCTCTCAAGATGAGCTGTCGTTTCAAGTTGAGCTGTCCTCTGAAGTTGAGCTGTCCTCTCAAGTTGAGCTGTCCTTGCAAGCTGTGCTGTCCTCGCAAGCTGTGCTGTCCTCACAAGCTGTGCTGTTCTCGCAACCCATGCTGTCCTCGCAAGCTGTGCTGTCCTCGCAAGCTTTGCTGTCCTCGCAAGTTGTACTTTCCTCTCAAGTAGTGCTTTCCTCTCAAGTAGTGCTGTCCTCTCAATTTGAGCTGTCTTCTCAAGTTGAACTGTCCTCTCAAGTTGAGCTGTCCCCTCAAGTTGAGTTGTCCTCTCAAGCTGAGCTGTCCTCTAAAGTTGAGCTGTCCTCTCAAGTTGAACTGTCCTCTCAAGTTGAACTGTCCTCGCAAGCTGTGATGTCCTCACAAGCTGTGCCGTCCTCGCAAGCTGTGCTGTCCTCACAAGCGGTGCTGTCCTCGCAAGCTGTGCTGTCCTCGCAAGCTGTGCTGTCCTCGCAAGTTGTGCTGTCCTTGCAAGCCGTGCTGTCCTCGCAAGCCTTGCTGTCCTCGCAAGCCTTGCTGTCCTCACAAGCTGTGCTGTCCTCGCAAGCTTTGCTGTCCTCCCAATTTGTGCTTTCCTCTCAAGTAGTGCTTTCCTCTCAAGTAGTGCTGTCCACTCAAGTTGAGCTGTCTTCTCAAGTTGAACTGTCCTCTCAAGGTGACTTGTCCGCTCAAGTTGAGCTGTCCTCTCAAGCTGAGCTGTCCTCTCAATTTGAGCTGTCCTCTCACGTTGAACTGTCCTCTGAATTTGAACTGTCCTCGCAAGCTGTGATGTCCTCGCAAGCTGTGCTGTCCTCGCAAGCTGTGCCGTCCTCGCAAGCTGTGCTGTCCTGGCAAGCTGTGCTGTCCTCGCAACCTGTGCTGTCCTTGCAAGCTGTGCTGTCCTCGCAAGCTGTGCTGTCCTTGCAACCTGTGCTGTCCTCGCAAGCTGTGCTGTCCTCGTAAGCTATGCTGTCCTCGCAAGCTGTGCAGTCCTCGCAAGCTGTGCTGTCCTTGAATGTTGTGCTGTCCTCGCAACCTGTGCTGTCCTCGCAAGCTATGCTGTCATAGCAAGCCGTGCTGCCCTCGCAAGCCGTGTTGTCCTCACAAGCTGTGCTGTCCTCGCAAGTTGTGCTTTCCTCTCAAGTAGTGCTTTCCTCTCAATAAGTGCTGTCCTCTCAAGTTGAGCTGTCTTCTCAAGTTGAGCTGTCCTCTCAAGTTGAGCTGTCCGCTCAAGTTGAGCTGTCCTCTTAAGTTGAGCTGTCCTCTCAAGTTGAGCTGTCCTCTCAAGTTGAGCTGTCCTCTAAAGATGAGCTGTCGTTTCAAGTTGAGCTGTCCTCTGAAGTTGAGCTGTCCTCTCAAGTTGAGCTGTCCTTGCAAGCTGTGCTGTCCTCGCAAGCTGTGCTGTCCTCACAAGCTGTGCTGTTCTCGCAACCCATGCTGTCCTCGCAAGCTGTGCTGTCCTCGCAAGCTTTGCTGTCCTCGCAAGTTGTGCTTTCCTCTCAAGTAGTGCTTTCCTCTCAAGTAGTGCTGTCCTCTCAATTTGAGCTGTCTTCTCAAGTTGAACTGTCCTCTCAAGTTGAGCTGTCCCCTCAAGTTGAGTTGTCCTCTCAAGCTGAGCTGTCCTCTAAATTTGAGCTGTCCTCTCAAGCTGAGCTGTCCTCTCAATTTGAGCTGTCCTCTCACGTTGAACTGTCCTCTGAAGAGGAACTGTCCTCGCATGCTGTGATGTCCTCGCAAGTTGTGCTGTCCTCGCAAGCTGTGCCGTCCTCGCAAGCTGTGCTGTCCTGGCAAGCTGTGCTGTCCTCGCAACCTGTGCTGTCCTTGCAAGCTGTGCTGTCCTCGCAAGCTGTGCTGTCCTTGCAACCTGTGCTGTCCTCGCAAGCTGTGCTGTCCTCGTAAGCTATGCTGTCCTCGCAAGCTGTGCAGTCCTCGCAAGCTGTGCTGTCCTTGAATGTTGTGCTGTCCTCGCAACCTGTGCTGTCCTCGCAAGCTATGCTGTCATAGCAAGCCGTGCTGCCCTCGCAAGCCGTGTTGTCCTCACAAGCTGTGCTGTCGTCGCAAGTAGTGCTTTCCTCTCAAGTAGTGCTTTCCTCTCAAGTAGTGCTGTCCTCTCAAGTTGAGCTGTCTTCTCAAGTTGAGCTGTCCTCTCAAGTTGAGCTGTCCGCTCAAGTTGAGCTGTCCTATCAAGCTGAGCTGTCCTCTCTAATTGAGCTGTCCTCTCAAGTTGAGCTGTCCTCTCAAGTTGAGCTGTCCTCTCAAGTTGAGCTGTCCTCGCAAGCTGTGCTGTCCTCACAAGCTGTGCTGTCCTCGCAAGCTGTGCTGTCCTCGCAAGCCCTGCTTTCCTCGCAAGCCGTGCTGTCTTCGCAAGCCATGCTGTCCTCGCCGGCCGTGCTGTCCTCGCAAGCCGTGCTGTCCTCGCAAACCGTGCTGTCCTCACAAGCTGTGCTGTCCTCGCAAGTTGTGCTTTCCTCTCAAGTAGTGCTTTGCTCTCAAGTAGTGCTGTCCTCTCAAGTTGAGCTGTCTTCTCAAGTTAAGCTGTCCTCTCAATTTGAGCTGTCCCCTCAAGTTGAGCTGTCCTCTCAAGCTGAGCTGTCCTCTCAAGTTGAGCTTTCGTCTCAAGTTGAGCTGTCCTCTCAAGTTGAATTGTCCTCGCAAGCTGTGATGTCCTCGCAAGCTGTGCCATCCTCGCAAGCTTTCCTGTCCTCACAAGCTGTGCTGTCCTCGCAAGCTGAACTGTCCTCGCAAGCTGTCCTGTCCTTTCAAGCCGTGCCATCCTCACAAGCTGTGCTGTCCTCGCAAGCTGTGCTGTCCTCGCAACCTGTGCTGTCCTCGCAAGTTGTGCTTTCCTCTCAAGTAGTGCTTTCCTCTCAAGTAGTGCTGTCCTCTCAAGTTGAGCTGTCTTCTCAAGTTGAGCTGTCCTCTCAAGTTGAGCTGTCCGCTCAAGTTGAGCTGTCCTCTCAAGCTGAGCTGTCCTCTCTAATTGAGCTGTCCTCTCAAGTTGAGCTGTCCTCTCAAGTTGAGCTGTCCTCTCAAGTTGAGCTGTCCTCGCAAGCTGTGCTGTCCTCACAAGCTGTGCTGTCCTCGCAAGCTGTGCTGTCCTCGCAAGCCCTGCTTTCCTCGCAAGCCATGCTGTCTTCGCAAGCCATGCTGTCCTCGCCGGCCGTGCTGTCCTCGCAAGCCGTGCTGTCCTCGCAAACCGTGCTGTCCTCACAAGCTGTGCTGTCCTCGCAAGTTGTGCTTTCCTCTCAAGTAGTGCTTTGCTCTCAAGTAGTGCTGTCCTCTCAAGTTGAGCTGTCTTCTCAAGTTAAGCTGTCCTCTCAATTTGAGCTGTCCCCTCAAGTTGAGCTGTTCGCTCAAGTTGAGCTGTCCTCTCAAGTTGAGCTTTCCTCTCAAGTTGAGCAGTCCGCTCAAGCTGAGGGGTCCTCGCAACCTGCGCTTTCCTCGCAAGCTGTGCTGTCTTTGCAAGCTGTGCTGTCCTCGCAAGCTGTGCTGTCCTCACAAGCTGTGCTGTCCTCGCAAGCTGTGCTGTCCTCGCAAGCTGTGCTGTCCTCGCAAACTGTGCTGTCCTCGCAAGCTATGCTGTCCTCGCAAGCTGTGCTGTCCTTGGAAGCTGTTCTGTCCTCGCAACCTGTGCTGTCCTCGCAACCTGTGCTGTCCTCACAAGCCGTTCTCTCCTCGCAAGCTGTGCTGTCCTCGCAAGCTGTGCTGTCCTCGCAAGCTGTGCTGTCCTCGCAAGCTGTGCTCTCCTCGCAAGCTGTGCTGTCCTCGCAAGCTGTGCTGTTGTCTCAAATTGAGCTGCCCTCTCAAGTTCAGTTCCCCTCTCAAGTTGAGCTGTCCTCTCAAGTTGAGCTGTCCTCTCAAGTTGAGCTGTCCTCTGAAGTTGAGCTGTCCTCTCAAGTTGAGCTGTGACGTTGAGCTGTCCTATCAAGTTGAGCTGTGCTCTCAAATTGAGCTGTCAAGTTGAGCTGTCCCCTCAAGTTGAGCTGTCTTCTCAAGTTGAGCTGTCCACTCAAGTTGAGCTGTCTGCTCAAGTTGAGCTGTCCTCTCAAGCTGAGCTGTCCTCTCAAGTTGAACTGTCCTCTCAAGTTGAACTGTCCTCGCAAGCCGTGCTGTCCTCGCAAGCTGTGCTTTCCTCGCAAGCTGAGCCGTCCTCGCAAGCTGTGCTGTCCTCGCAAGCCGTGCTGTTCTCGCAAGCTGTGCTGTTATCGGAAGCCGTGCTGTCTTTGCAAGCCGTGCTGTCATCGCAAGCCGTGCTGTCCTCGCAAGCTTTGCTTTCCTCGCAAGCTTTGCTGTCCTCGGAAGCTGTGCTGTCCTCTCAAGTTGTGCTGTCCTCTCAAGTTGAGCTGTCCTCTCAAGTAGAGCTGTCCTCTCAAGTAGATCTGTCCTCTCAAGATGAGCTGTCCTCTCGAGCTGTCCTCGCAAGTTGAGCTGTCCTCTCAAGTTGAGCTGTCCTCTCAAGTTGAGCTGTCCTCTCAAGTTGAGCTGTCCTCTCTACTTGAGCTGTCCGCTCAAGTTGAGCTGTCCTCCCAAGTTGAGCTGTCCTCTCAAGCTGAGCTGTCTTCGCAACCTGTGCTTTCCTCGCAAGCCGTGCTGTCCTCGCAAGCTGTGCTGTCCTCGCAAGCTGTGCTGTCCTCGCAAGCTGTGCTGTCCTCGCAAGCTGTGCTGTCCTCGCAAGCTGTGCTGCCCTCACAAGCTGTGCTGTCCTCGCAAGCTGTGCTGTCCTTGGAAGCTGTGCTGTCCTCGCAACCTGTGCTGTCCTCGCAACCTGTACTGTCCTAACAAGCCGTTCTCTCCTCGCAAGCTGTGCTGTCCTCGGAAGCTGTGCTGTCCTCGCAAGCTGTGCTGTCCTCGCAAGCTGTGCTGTCCTCGCAAGCTGTGCTGTCCTCGCAAGCTGTGCTGTCCTCGCAAGCTGTGCTGTCCACGCAAGCTGTGCTGTCGTCTCAAGTTGAGCTCCTCTCTCAAGTTCAGCTGCCCTCTCAAGTTGAGCTGTCCTCTCAAGTTGAGCTGTCCTCTCAAGTTGACCTGTGCTCTCAAATTGAGCTGTCAAGTTGAGCTGTACTCTCAAGTTGAGCTGTCCTCTCAAATTGAGCTGTCCTCTCAAGTTGAGCTGTCCTCTCAAGTTGAGCTGTCCTCGCAAGCTGTGCTGTCCTCGCAAGCTGTGCTGTCCTCGCAAGCCGTGCTGTCCTCGCAAGCTGTGCTGTCCTCGCAAGCCGTGCTGTCCTCGCAAGCCGTGTCGTCCTCGCAAGCTGTGCTGTCCTCGCAAGCTCTGCTGTCCACGCAAGCTGAGCTGACCTCCCAACCTCTGCTGTCATCGCAAGTCGTGCTGTCCTCGCTAGCCGTGCTGTACTGAGAAGCCGTGCTGTCCTCGCAAGCTGTTCTGCCCTCGCAAACTTTGCTGTCCTAGCAAGCTTTGCTGTCCTCGCAAATTGTGCTGTCTTCTCAAGTTGTGCAGTCCTCTCAAGTGCAGCTGTCCTCTCAAGTTGAGCTGTTCTCTCAAATTGAGCTGTCCTCTCAAGTTGAGATTTCCTCTCAAGTTGAGCAGTCTGCTCAAGTTGAGCTGTCCTCTCAAGTTGAGCTGTCCTCTCAATCTGAGCTGTCCTCGCAAGCTGTGCTGTCCTCGCAAGCTGTGCTGTCCTCGCAAGCTGTGCTGTCCTCGCAAGCTGTGCTGTCGTCGCAAGCGGTGCTGTCCTCGCAAGCTGTGCTGTCCTCCCAAGCTGTGCCGTCCTCGCAAGCTTTGCTGTCCTTGGAAGCTGTGCTGTCCTTGCAACCTGTGCTGTCCTCGCAACCTGTGCTGTCCTCTCAAGCCGTTCTCTCCTCGCAAGCTGTGCTGTCCTCGCAAGCTGTGCTGTCCTCGCAAACTGTGCTGTCCTCGCAAAATGTGCTGTCCTCGCAAGCTGTGCTGTCCTCGCAAGCTGTGCTGTCGCCTCAAGTTGAGCTGCCCTCTCAAGTTCAGCTGCCCTCTCAAGTTGAGCTGTCCTCTCAAGTTGAGCTGTCCTCTCAAGTTAACCTGTCCTCTTAAGTTGAGCTGTCCTTTCAAGTTGAGCTGTCCTCTCAAGTTGAGCTGTCCTCTCAAGATGAGCTGTCGTTTCAAGTTGAGCTGTCCTCTGAAGTTGAGCTGTCCTCTCAAGTTGAGCTGTCCTTGCAAGCTGTGCTGTCCTCGCAAGCTGTGCTGTCCTCACAAGCTGTGCTGTTCTCGCAACCCATGCTGTCCTCGCAAGCTGTGCTGTCCTCCCAAGCTTTGCTGTCCTCGCAAGTTGTGCTTTCCTCTCAAGTAGTGCTTTCCTCTCAAGTAGTGCTGTCCTCTCAATTTGAGCTGTCTTCTCAAGTTGAACTGTCCTCTCAAGTTGAGCTGTCCCCTCAAGTTGAGTTGTCCTCTCAAGCTGAGCTGTCCTCTAAAGTTGAGCTGTCCTCTCAAGTTGAACTGTCCTCTCAAGTTGAACTGTCCTCGCAAGCTGTGATGTCCTCACAAGCTGTGCCGTCCTCGCAAGCTGTGCTGTCCTCACAAGCGGTGCTGTCCTCGCAAGCTGTGCTGTCCTCGCAAGCTGTGCTGTCCTCGCAAGTTGTGCTGTCCTTGCAAGCCGTGCTGTCCTCGCAAGCCTTGCTGTCCTCGCAAGCCTTGCTGTCCTCACAAGCTGTGCAGCCCTCGCAAGCTTTGCTGTCCTCCCAATTTGTGCTTTCCTCTCAAGTAGTGCTTTCCTCTCAAGTAGTGCTGTCCACTCAAGTTGAGCTGTCTTCTCAAGTTGAACTGTCCTCTCAAGGTGACTTGTCCGCTCAAGTTGAGCTGTCCTCTGAAGCTGAGCTGTCCTCTCAATTTGAGCTGTCCTCTCACGTTGAACTGTCCTCTGAAGTTGAACTGTCCTCGCTAGCTGTGATGTCCTCGCAAGCTGTGCTGTCCTCGCAAGCTGTGCCGTCCTCGCAAGCTGTGCTGTCCTGGCAAGCTGTGCTGTCCTCGCAACCTGTGCTGTCCTTGCAAGCTGTGCTGTCCTCGCAAGCTGTGCTGTCCTTGCAACCTGTGCTGTCCTCGCAAGCTGTGCTGTCCTCGTAAGCTATGCTGTCCTCGCAAGCTGTGCAGTCCTCGCAAGCTGTGCTGTCCTTGAATGTTGTGCTGTCCTCGCAACCTGTGCTGTCCTCGCAAGCTATGCTGTCATAGCAAGCCGTGCTGCCCTCGCAAGCCGTGTTGTCCTCACAAGCTGTGCTGTCCTCGCAAGTTGTGCTTTCCTCTCAAGTAGTGCTTTCCTCTCAAGTAGTGCTGTCCTCTCAAGTTGAGCTGTCTTCTCAAGTTGAGCTGTCCTCTCAAGTTGAGCTGTCCGCTCAAGTTGAGCTGTCCTCTTAAGTTGAGCTGTCCTCTCAAGTTGAGCTGTCCTCTCAAGTTGAGCTGTCCTCTCAAGATGAGCTGTCGTTTCAAGTTGAGCTGTCCTCTGAAGTTGAGCTGTCCTCTCAAGTTGAGCTGTCCTTGCAAGCTGTGCTGTCCTCGCAAGCTGTGCTGTCCTCACAAGCTGTGCTGTTCTCGCAACCCATGCTGTCCTCGCAAGCTGTGCTGTCCTCGCAAGCTTTGCTGTCCTCGCAAGTTGTGCTTTCCTCTCAAGTAGTGCTTTCCTCTCAAGTAGTGCTGTCCTCTCAATTTGAGCTGTCTTCTCAAGTTGAACTGTCCTCTCAAGTTGAGCTGTCCCCTCAAGTTGAGTTGTCCTCTCAAGCTGAGCTGTCCTCTAAAGTTGAGCTGTCCTCTCAAGCTGAGCTGTCCTCTCAATTTGAGCTGTCCTCTCACGTTGAACTGTCCTCTGAAGTTGAACTGTCCTCGCAAGCTGTGATGTCCTCGCAAGTTGTGCTGTCCTCGCAAGCTGTGCCGTCCTCGCAAGCTGTGCTGTCCTGGCAAGCTGTGCTGTCCTCGCAACCTGTGCTGTCCTTGCAAGCTGTGCTGTCCTCGCAAGCTGTTCTGTCCTTGCAATCTGTGCTGTCCTCGCAAGCTGTGCTGTCCTCGTAAGCTATGCTGTCCTCGCAAGCTGTGCAGTCCTCGCAGGCTGTGCTGTCCTTGAATGTTGTGCTGTCCTCGCAACCTGTGCTGTCCTCGCAAGCTATGCTGTCATAGCAAGCCGTGCTGCCCTCGCAAGCCGTGTTGTCCTCACAAGCTGTGCTGTCCTCGCAAGTTGTGCTTTCCTCTCAAGTAGTGCTTTCCTCTCAAGTAGTGCTGTCCTCTCAAGTTGAGCTGTCTTCTCAAGTTGAGCTGTCCTCTCAAGTTGAGCTGTCCGCTCAAGTTGAGCTGTCCTATCAAGCTGAGCTGTCCTCTCTAATTGAGCTGTCCTCTCAAGTTGAGCTGTCCTCTCAAGTTGAGCTGTCCTCTCAAGTTGAGCTGTCCTCGCAAGCTGTGCTGTCCTCACAAGCTGTGCTGTCCTCGCAAGCTGTGCTGTCCTCGCAAGCCCTGCTTTCCTTGCAAGCCATGCTGTCTTCGCAAGCCATGCTGTCCTCGCCGGCCGTGCTGTCCTCGCAAGCCGTGCTGTCCTCGCAAACCGTGCTGTCCTCACAAGCTGTGCTGTCCTCGCAAGTTGTGCTTTCCTCTCAAGTAGTGCTTTGCTCTCAAGTAGTGCTGTCCTCTCAAGTTGAGCTGTCTTCTCAAGTTAAGCTGTCCTCTCAATTTGAGCTGTCCCCTCAAGTTGAGCTGTCTTCTCAAGCTGAGCTGTCCTCTCAAGTTGAGCTGTCGTCTCAAGTTGAGCTGTCCTCTCAAGTTGAATTGTCCTCGCAAGCTGTGATGTCCTCGCAAGCTGTGCCATCCTCGCAAGCTTTCCTGTCCTCACAAGCTGTGCTGTCCTCGCAAGCTGAACTGTCCTCGCAAGCTGTCCTGTCCTTTCAAGCCGTGCCATCCTCACAAGCTGTGTTGTCCTCGCAAGCTGTGCTGTCCTCGCAACCTGTGCTGTCCTCGCAAGTTGTGCTTTCCTCTCAAGTAGTGCTTTCCTCTCAAGTAGTGCTGTCCTCTCAAGTTGAGCTGTCTTCTCAAGTTGAGCTGTCCTCTCAAGTTGAGCTGTCCGCTCAAGTTGAGCTGTCCTCTCAAGCTGAGCTGTCCTCTCTAATTGAGCTGTCCTCTCAAGTTGAGCTGTCCTCTCAAGTTGAGCTGTCCTCTCAAGTTGAGCTGTCCTCGCAAGCTGTGCTGTCCTCACAAGCTGTGCTGTCCTCGCAAGCTGTGCTGTCCTCGCAAGCCCTGCTTTCCTCGCAAGCCGTGCTGTCTTCGCAAGCCATGCTGTCCTCGCCGTCCGTGCTGTCCTCGCAAGCCGTGCTGTCCTCGCAAACCGTGCTGTCCTCACAAGCTGTGCTGTCCTCGCAAGTTGTGCTTTCCTCTCAAGTAGTTCTTTGCTCTCAAGTAGTGCTGTCCTCTCAAGTTGAGCTGTCTTCTCAAGTTAAGCTGTCCTCTCAATTTGAGCTGTCCCCTCAAGTTGAGCTGTTCTCTCAAGTTGAGCTGTCCTCTCAAGTTGAGCTTTCCTCTCAAGTTGAGCAGTCCGCTCAAGCTGAGGGGTCCTCGCAACCTGCGCTTTCCTCGCAAGCTGTGCTGTCTTTGGTAGCTGTGCTGTCCTCGCAAGCTGTGCTGTCCTCACAAGCTGTGCTGTCCTCGCAAGCTGTGCTGTCCTCGCAAGCTGTGCTGTCCTCGCAAACTGCGCTGTCCTCGCAAGCTATGCTGTCCTCGCAAGCTGTGCTGTCCTTGGAAGCTGTGCTGTCCTCGCAACCTGTGCTGTCCTCGCAACCTGTGCTGTCCTCACAAGCCGTTCTCTCCTCGCAAGCTGTGCTGTCCTCGCAAGCTGTGCTGTCCTCGCAAGCTGTGCTGTCCTCGCAAGCTGTGCTCTCCTCGCAAGCTGTGCTGTCCTCGCAAGCTGTGCTGTCGTCTCAAATTGAGCTGCCCTCTCAAGTTCAGTTCCCCTCTCAAGTTGAGCTGTCCTCTCAAGTTGAGCTGTCCTCTCAAGTTGAGCTGTCCTCTGAAGTTGAGCTGTCCTCTCAAGTTGAGCTGTGACGTTGAGCTGTCCTATCAAGTTGAGCTGTGCTCTCAAATTGAGCTGTCAAGTTGAGCTGTCCCCTCAAATTGAGCTGTCTTCTCAAGTTGAGCTGTCCACTCAAGTTGAGCTGTCTGCTCAAGTTGAGCTGTCCTCTCAAGCTGAGCTGTCCTCTCAAGTTGAACTGTCCTCTCAAGTTGAACTGTCCTCGCAAGCCGTGCTGTCCTCGCAAGCTGTGCTTTCCTCGCAAGCTGAGCCGTCCTCGCAAGCTGTGCTGTCCTCGCAAGCCGTGCTGTTCTCGCAAGCTGTGCTGTTATCGGAAGCCGTGCTGTCTTTGCAAGCCGTGCTGTCATCGCAAGCCGTGCTGTCCTCGCAGGCTTTGCTTTCCTCGCAAGCTTTGCTGTCCTCGGAAGCTGTGCTGTCCTCTCAAGTTGTGCTGTCCTCTCAAGTTGAGCTGTCGTCTCAAGTAGAGCTGTCCTCTCAAGTAGATCTGTCCTCTCAAGATGAGCTGTCCTCTCGAGCTGTCCTCGCAAGTTGAGCTGTCCTCTCAAGATGAGCTGTCCTCTCAAGTTGAGCTGTCCTCTCAAGTTGAGCTGTCCTCTCTACTTGAGCTGTCCGCTCAAGTTGAGCTGTCCTCCCAAGTTGAGCTGTCCTCTCAAGCTGAGCTGTCTTCGCAACCTGTGCTTTCCTCGCAAGCCGTGCTGTCCTCGCAAGCTGTGCTGTCCTCGCAAGCTGTGCTGTCCTCGCAAGCTGTGCTGTCCTCGCAAGCTGTGCTGTCCTCGCAAGCTGTGCTGTCCTCGCAAGCTGTGCTGTCCTTGGAAGCTGTGCTGTCCTCGCAACCTGTGCTGTCCTCGCAACCTGTACTGTCCTAACAAGCCGTTCTCTCCTCGCAAGCTGTGTTGTCCTCGGAAGCTGTGCTGTCCTCGCAAGCTGTGCTGTCCTCGCAAGCTGTGCTGTCCTCGCAAGCTGTGCTGTCCTCGCAAGCTGTGCTGTCCACGCAAGCTGTGCTGTCGTCTCAAGTTGAGCTCCCCTCTCAAGTTCAGCTGCCCTCTCAAGTTGAGCTGTCCTCTCAAGTTGAGCTGTCCTCTCAAGTTGACCTGTGGTCTCAAATTGAGCTGTCAAGTTGAGCTGTACTCTCAAGTTGAGCTGTCCTCTCAAATTGAGCTGTCCTCTCAAGTTGAGCTGTCCTCTCAAGTTGAGCTGTCCTCGCAAGCTGTGCTGTCCTCGCAAGCTGTGCTGTCCTCGCAAGCCGTGCTGTCCTCGCAAGCTGTGCTGTCCTCGCAAGCCGTGCTGTCCTCGCAAGCCATGTCGTCCTCGCAAGCTGTGCTGTCCTCGCAAGCTCTGCTGTCCACGCAAGCTGAGCTGACCTCCCAACCTCTGCTGTCATCGCAAGTCGTGCTGTCCTCGCTAGCCGTGCTGTACTGAGAAGCCGTGCTGTCCTCGCAAGCTGTTCTGCCCTCGCAAACTTTGCTGTCCTAGCAAGCTTTGCTGTCCTCGCAAATTGTGCTGTCTTCTCAAGTTGTGCAGTCCTCTCAAGTGCAGCTGTCCTCTCAAGTTGAGCTGTTCTCTCAAATTGAGCTGTCCTCTCAAGTTGAGCTTTCCTCTCAAGTTGAGCAGTCTGCTCAAGTTGAGCTCTCCTCTCAAGTTGAGCTGTCCTCTCAATCTGAGCTGTCCTCGCAAGCTGTGCTGTCCTCGCAAGCTGTGCTGTCCTCGCAAGCTGTGCTGTCCTCGCAAGCTGTGCTGTCCTCCCAGCGGTGCTGTCCTCGCAAGCTGTGCTGTCCTCACAAGCTGGGCCGTCCTCGCAAGCTTTGCTGTCCTTGGAAGCTGTGCTGTCCTTGCAACCTGTGCTGTCCTCGCAACCTGTGCTGTCCTCGCAAGCCGTTCTCTCCTCGCAAGCTGTGCTGTCCTCGCAAGCTGTGCTGTCCTCGCAAACTGTGCTGTCCTCGCAAAATGTGCTGTCCTCGCAAGCTGTGCTGTCCTCGCAAGCTGTGCTGTCGCCTCAAGTTGAGCTGCCCTCTCAAGTTCAGCTGCCCTCTCAAGTTGAGCTGTCCTCTCAAGTTGAGCTGTCCTCTCAAGTTGAGCTGTCCTCTGAAGTTGAGCTGTCCTCTCAAGTTGAGCTTTCCTCTCAAGTTGAGCAGTCCGCTCAAGTTGAGCTGTCCTGTCAAGTTGAGCTGTCCTCTCAAGCTGAGCTGTCCTCGCAACCTGTGCATTCCTCGCAAGCTGTGCTGTCCTCGCAAGCTGTGCTTTCCTCGCAAGCTGTGCTGTCCTCGCAAGCTGTGCTGTCCTCGCAAGCTGTGCTGTCTTCGCAAGCTGTGCTGTCCGTGCAAGCCGTGCTGTCCTCGCATGCCGTGCTGTCCTTGCAAGCTCTGCTGTCCTCGTCAGCTTTGCTGTCCTCGCAAGTTGTGCTTTCCTCCCAAGTAGTGCTTTCCTCTTAAGTAGTGCAGTCCCCTCAAGTTGAGCTGTCTTCTCAAGTTGAGCTGTCCACTCAAGTTGAGCTGTCTGCTCAAGTTGAGCTGTCCTCTCAAGCTGAGCTGTCCTCTCAAGTTGAGCTGTCCTCTCAAGTTGAACTGTCCTCGCAAGCTGTGATGTCCTCGCAAGCTGTGCCGTCCTCACAAGCTGTGCTGTCCTCGCAAGCTGTGCTGTCCTCGTTAGCTGTGCTGTCCTCGCAAGCTGTGCTGTCCTTGCAAGCTCTGCTGTCCTCGCAAGCTGTGCTGTCCTCGCAAACTGTGCTGCCCTTCGTAAGCTGTGCTTTCCTCGCAAGCTGTGCTGTCCTCGCAAGCTGTGCTTTCCTCGCAAGCTGACCCGTCCTCACAATCTGTGCTGTCCTCGCAAGCCGTGCTGTTCTCGCAAGCTATGCTGTCATCGGAAGCCGTGCTGTCTTCGCAAGCCGTGCTGTCATCGCAATCCGTGCTGTCCTCGCAAGCTTTGCTTTCCTGGCAAGCTTTGCTGTCCTCGGAAGCTGTGCTGTCCTCTCAAGTTGTGCTGTCCTCTCAAGTTGAGCTGTCCTCTCAAGTTGAGCTGTCCTCTCAAGTTGAGCTGTCCTCTCAAGATGAGCTGTCCTCTCAAGTTGAGCTGTCCTCTCAAGTTGAGCTGTCCTCTCAAGTTGAGCTGTCCTCTCTCGATGAGCAGTCCTCTCTAGATATGCTGTCCTCACAAGTTGTGCTGTCCTCTCAAGTTGAGCTGTCCTCTCAAGTTGAGCAGTCCTCTCAGTTTGAGCTGTCCTCGCAAGCTGTGCTGTCATCGCAAGCTAAGCTGTCCTCCCAACCTCTGCTGTCCTCGCAAGCCGTGCTGTCCTCGCTAGCCGTGCTGTCCTCAGAAGCCGTGCTGTCCTCTCACGCTTTGCTGTCCTAGCAAGCTTTGCTGTTCTCGCAAGCTTTGCTGTCCTCGCAAGTTGTGCTATCTTCTCAAGTCGTACAGTCCGCTCAAGTTGAACTGTCCTCTCAAGTTTAGCTGTTATCTCAAGCTGAGCTGTCCTCGCAACCTCTGCTTTCCGCGCAAGCTCTGTTGCCCTCGCAAGCTGTGCTGTCCTCGCAAGCTGTGCTGTCCTCGCAAGCTGTGCTGTCGTCGCAAGCTTTGCTGTCCTCGCAAGCTGTGCTGACCTCGCAAGCTGTGCTGTCGTCTCAAGTTGAGCTGCCCTCTCAAGTTCAGCTGCCATCTCAAGTTGAGCTGTCGTCTCAAGTTGAGCTGTCCTCTGAAGTTGAGCTGTCCTCTCAAGTTGAGCTGTCAAATTGAGCTTTCCTCTCAAGTTGAGCTGTCCTCTCAAGTTGAGCTGTCCTCTCAAATTGAGCTGTCCTCGCAAGATGTGCTGTCTTCGCAAGCTGTGCTGTCCTCGCAAGCCGTGCTGTCCTCGCAAGCCGTGCGGTCCTCGCAAGCTGTGCTGTCCTTACAAGCCGTGCTGTCCTCGCAAGCCGTGCTATCCTCGCAAGCCGTGCTGTCCTTGCAAGCCGTGCTGTCCTTGCAAGCTGTGCTGTCCTCGCTAGCTGTGCTGTCCTCGCAAGCTGTGCTGTCCTCGCCAGCTTTGCTGTCCTCGCAAGTTGTGCTTTCCTCTCAAGTAGTGCTTTGCTCTCAAGTAGTGCTGTCCTCTCAAGTTGAGCTGTCTTCTCAAGTTAAGCTGTCCTCTCAATTTGAGCTGTCCCCTCAAGTTGAGCTGTTCGCTCAAGTTGAGCTGTCCTCTCAAGTTGAGCTTTCCTCTCAAGTTGAGCAGTCCGCTCAAGCTGAGGGGTCCTCGCAACCTGCGCTTTCCTCGCAAGCTGTGCTGTCTTTGCAAGCTGTGCTGTCCTCGCAAGCTGTGCTGTCCTCACAAGCTGTGCTGTCCTCGCAAGCTGTGCTGTCCTCGCAAGCTGTGCTGTCCTCGCAAACTGTGCTGTCCTCGCAAGCTATGCTGTCCTCGCAAGCTGTGCTGTCCTTGGAAGCTGTTCTGTCCTCGCAACCTGTGCTGTCCTCGCAACCTGTGCTGTCCTCACAAGCCGTTCTCTCCTCGCATGCTGTGCTGTCCTCGCAAGCTGTGCTGTCCTCGCAAGCTGTGCTGTCCTCGCAAGCTGTGCTCTCCTCGCAAGCTGTGCTGTCCTCGCAAGCTGTGCTGTTGTCTCAAATTGAGCTGCCCTCTCAAGTTCAGTTCCCCTCTCAAGTTGAGCTGTCCTCTCAAGTTGAGCTGTCCTCTCAAGTTGAGCTGTCCTCTGAAGTTGAGCTGTCCTCTCAAGTTGAGCTGTGACGTTGAGCTGTCCTATCAAGTTGAGCTGTGCTCTCAAATTGAGCTGTCAAGTTGAGCTGTCCCCTCAAGTTGAGCTGTCTTCTCAAGTTGAGCTGTCCACTCAAGTTGAGCTGTCTGCTCAAGTTGAGCTGTCCTCTCAAGCTGAGCTGTCCTCTCAAGTTGAACTGTCCTCTCAAGTTGAACTGTCCTCGCAAGCCGTGCTGTCCTCGCAAGCTGTGCTTTCCTCGCAAGCTGAGCCGTCCTCGCAAACTGTGCTGTCCTCGCAAGCCGTGCTGTTCTCGCAAGCTGTGCTGTTATCGGAAGCCGTGCTGTCTTTGCAAGCCGTGCTGTCATCGCAAGCCGTGCTGTCCTCGCAAGCTTTGCTTTCCTCGCAAGCTTTGCTGTCCTCGGAAGCTGTGCTGTCCTCTCAAGTTGTGCTGTCCTCTCAAGTTGAGCTGTCCTCTCAAGTAGAGCTGTCCTCTCAAGTAGATCTGTCCTCTCAAGATGAGCTGTCCTCTCGAGCTGTCCTCGCAAGTTGAGCTGTCCTCTCAAGTTGAGCTGTCCTCTCAAGTTGAGCTGTCCTCTCAAGTTGAGCTGTCCTCTCTACTTGAGCTGTCCGCTCAAGTTGAGCTGTCCTCCCAAGTTGAGCTGTCCTCTCAAGCTGAGCTGTCTTCTCAACCTGTGCTTTCCTCGCAAGCCGTGCTGTCCTCGCAAGCTGTGCTGTCCTCGCGAGCTGTGCTGTCCTCGCAAGCTGTGCTGTCCTCGCAAGCTGTGCTGTCCTCGCAAGCTGTGCTGCCCTCGCAAGCTGTGCTGTCCTCGCAAGCTGTGCTGTCCTTGGAAGCTGTGCTGTCCTCGCAACCTGTGCTGTCCTCGCAACCTGTACTGTCCTAACAAGCCGTTCTCTCCTCGCAAGCTGTGCTGTCCTCGGAAGCTGTGCTGTCCTCGCAAGCTGTGCTGTCCTCGCAAGCTGTGCTGTCCTCGCAAGCTGTGCTGTCCTCGCAAGCTGTGCTGTCCTCGCAAGCTGTGCTGTCCACGCAAGCTGTGCTGTCGTCTCAAGTTGAGCTCCCCTCTCAAGTTCAGCTGCCCTCTCAAGTTGAGCTGTCCTCTCAAGTTGAGCTGTCCTCTCAAGTTGACCTGTGCTCTCAAATTGAGCTGTCAAGTTGAGCTGTACTCTCAAGTTGAGCTGTCCTCTCAAATTGAGCTGTCCTCTCAAGTTGAGCTGTCCTCTCAAGTTGAGCTGTCCTCGCAAGCTGTGCTGTCCTCGCAAGCTGTGCTGTCCTCGCAAGCCGTGCTGTCCTCGCAAGCTGTGCTGTCCTCGCAAGCCGTGCTGTCCTCGCAAGCCGTGTCGTCCTCGCAAGCTGTGCTGTCCTCGCAAGCTCTGCTGTCCACGCAAGCTGAGCTGACCTCCCAACCTCTGCTGTCATCGCAAGTCGTGCTGTCCTCGCTAGCCGTGCTGTACTGAGAAGCCGTGCTGTCCTCGCAAGCTGTTCTGCCCTCGCAAACTTTGCTGTCCTAGCAAGCTTTGCTGTCCTCGCAAATTGTGCTGTCTTCTCAAGTTGTGCAGTCCTCTCAAGTGCAGCTGTCCTCTCAAGTTGAGCTGTTCTCTCAAATTGAGCTGTCCTCTCAAGTTGAGATTTCCTCTCAAGTTGAGCAGTCTGCTCAAGTTGAGCTGTCCTCTCAAGTTGAGCTGTCCTCTCAATCTGAGCTGTCCTCGCAAGCTGTGCTGTCCTCGCAAGCTGTGCTGTCCTCGCAAGCTGTGCTGTCCTCGCAAGCTGTGCTGTCGTCGCAAGCGGTGCTGTCCTCGCAAGCTGTGCTGTCCTCCCAAGCTGTGCCGTCCTCGCAAGCTTTGCTGTCCTTGGAAGCTGTGCTGTCCTTGCAACCTGTGCTGTCCTCGCAACCTGTGCTGTCCTCGCAAGCCGTTCTCTCCTCGCAAGCTGTGCTGTCCTCGCAAGCTGTGCTGTCCTCGCAAACTGTGCTGTCCTCGCAAAATGTGCTGTCCTCGCAAGCTGTGCTGTCCTCGCAAGCTGTGCTGTCCTCGCAAACTGTGCTGTCCTCGCAAAATGTGCTGTCCTCACAAGCTGTGCTGTCCTCGCAAGTTGTGCTTTCCTCTCAAGTAGTTCTTTGCTCTCAAGTAGTGCTGTCCTCTCAAGTTGAGCTGTCTTCTCAAGTTAAGCTGTCCTCTCAATTTGAGCTGTCCCCTCAAGTTGAGCTGTTCTCTCAAGTTGAGCTGTCCTCTCAAGTTGAGCTTTCCTCTCAAGTTGAGCAGTCCGCTCAAGCTGAGGGGTCCTCGCAACCTGCGCTTTCCTCGCAAGCTGTGCTGTCTTTGGAAGCTGTGCTGTCCTCGCAAGCTGTGCTGTCCTCACAAGCTGTGCTGTCCTCGCAAGCTGTGCTGTCCTCGCAAGCTGTGCTGTCCTCGCAAACTGCGCTGTCCTCGCAAGCTATGCTGTCCTCGCAAGCTGTGCTGTCCTTGGAAGCTGTGCTGTCCTCGCAACCTGTGCTGTCCTCGCAACCTGTGCTGTCCTCACAAGCCGTTCTCTCCTCGCAAGCTGTGCTGTCCTCGCAAGCTGTGCTGTCCTCGCAAGCTGTGCTGTCCTCGCAAGCTGTGCTCTCCTCGCAAGCTGTGCTGTCCTCGCAAGCTGTGCTGTCGTCTCAAATTGAGCTGCCCTCTCAAGTTCAGTTCCCCTCTCAAGTTGAGCTGTCCTCTCAAGTTGAGCTGTCCTCTCAAGTTGAGCTGTCCTCTGAAGTTGAGCTGTCCTCTCAAGTTGAGCTGTGACGTTGAGCTGTCCTATCAAGTTGAGCTGTGCTCTCAAATTGAGCTGTCAAGTTGAGCTGTCCCCTCAAATTGAGCTGTCTTCTCAAGTTGAGCTGTCCACTCAAGTTGAGCTGTCTGCTCAAGTTGAGCTGTCCTCTCAAGCTGAGCTGTCCTCTCAAGTTGAACTGTCCTCTCAAGTTGAACTGTCCTCGCAAGCCGTGCTGTCCTCGCAAGCTGTGCTTTCCTCGCAAGCTGAGCCGTCCTCGCAAGCTGTGCTGTCCTCGCAAGCCGTGCTGTTCTCGCAAGCTGTGCTGTTATCGGAAGCCGTGCTGTCTTTGCAAGCCGTGCTGTCATCGCAAGCCGTGCTGTCCTCGCAGGCTTTGCTTTCCTCGCAAGCTTTGCTGTCCTCGGAAGCTGTGCTGTCCTCTCAAGTTGTGCTGTCCTCTCAAGTTGAGCTGTCGTCTCAAGTAGAGCTGTCCTCTCAAGTAGATCTGTCCTCTCAAGATGAGCTGTCCTCTCGAGCTGTCCTCGCAAGTTGAGCTGTCCTCTCAAGATGAGCTGTCCTCTCAAGTTGAGCTGTCCTCTCAAGTTGAGCTGTCCTCTCTACTTGAGCTGTCCGCTCAAGTTGAGCTGTCCTCCCAAGTTGAGCTGTCCTCTCAAGCTGAGCTGTCTTCGCAACCTGTGCTTTCCTCGCAAGCCGTGCTGTCCTCGCAAGCTGTGCTGTCCTCGCAAGCTGTGCTGTCCTCGCAAGCTGTGCTGTCCTCGCAAGCTGTGCTGTCCTCGCAAGCTGTGCTGTCCTCGCAAGCTGTGCTGTCCTTGGAAGCTGTGCTGTCCTCGCAACCTGTGCTGTCCTCGCAACCTGTACTGTCCTAACAAGCCGTTCTCTCCTCGCAAGCTGTGCTGTCCTCGGAAGCTGTGCTGTCCTCGCAAGCTGTGCTGTCCTCGCAAGCTGTGCTGTCCTCGCAAGCTGTGCTGTCCTCGCAAGCTGTGCTGTCCACGCAAGCTGTGCTGTCGTCTCAAGTTGAGCTCCCCTCTCAAGTTCAGCTGCCCTCTCAAGTTGAGCTGTCCTCTCAAGTTGAGCTGTCCTCTCAAGTTGACCTGTGGTCTCAAATTGAGCTGTCAAGTTGAGCTGTACTCTCAAGTTGAGCTGTCCTCTCAAATTGAGCTGTCCTCTCAAGTTGAGCTGTCCTCTCAAGTTGAGCTGTCCTCGCAAGCTGTGCTGTCCTCGCAAGCTGTGCTCTCCTCGCAAGCCGTGCTGTCCTCGCAAGCTGTGCTGTCCTCGCAAGCCGTGCTGTCCTCGCAAGCCATGTCGTCCTCGCAAGCTGTGCTGTCCTCGCAAGCTCTGCTGTCCACGCAAGCTGAGCTGACCTCCCAACCTCTGCTGTCATCGCAAGTCGTGCTGTCCTCGCTAGCCGTGCTGTACTGAGAAGCCGTGCTGTCCTCGCAAGCTGTTCTGCCCTCGCAAACTTTGCTGTCCTAGCAAGCTTTGCTGTCCTCGCAAATTGTGCTGTCTTCTCAAGTTGTGCAGTCCTCTCAAGTGCAGCTGTCCTCTCAAGTTGAGCTGTTCTCTCAAATTGAGCTGTCCTCTCAAGTTGAGCTTTCCTCTCAAGTTGAGCAGTCTGCTCAAGTTGAGCTCTCCTCTCAAGTTGAGCTGTCCTCTCAATCTGAGCTGTCCTCGCAAGCTGTGCTGTCCTCGCAAGCTGTGCTGTCCTCGCAAGCTGTGCTGTCCTCGCAAGCTGTGCTGTCCTCCCAGCGGTGCTGTCCTCGCAAGCTGTGCTGTCCTCACAAGCTGTGCCGTCCTCGCAAGCTTTGCTGTCCTTGGAAGCTGTGCTGTCCTTGCAACCTGTGCTGTCCTCGCAACCTGTGCTGTCCTCGCAAGCCGTTCTCTCCTCGCAAGCTGTGCTGTCCTCGCAAGCTGTGCTGTCCTCGCAAACTGTGCTGTCCTCGCAAAATGTGCTGTCCTCGCAAGCTGTGCTGTCCTCGCAAGCTGTGCTGTCGCCTCAAGTTGAGCTGCCCTCTCAAGTTCAGCTGCCCTCTCAAGTTGAGCTGTCCTCTCAAGTTGAGCTGTCCTCTCAAGTTGAGCTGTCCTCTGAAGTTGAGCTGTCCTCTCAAGTTGAGCTTTCCTCTCAAGTTGAGCAGTCCGCTCAAGTTGAGCTGTCCTGTCAAGTTGAGCTGTCCTCTCAAGCTGAGCTGTCCTCGCAACCTGTGCATTCCTCGCAAGCTGTGCTGTCCTCGCAAGCTGTGCTTTCCTCGCAAGCTGTGCTGTCCTCGCAAGCTGTGCTGTCCTCGCAAGCTGTGCTGTCTTCGCAAGCTGTGCTGTCCTTGCAAGCCGTGCTGTCCTCGCATGCCGTGCTGTCCTTGCAAGCTCTGCTGTCCTCGTCAGCTTTGCTGTCCTCGCAAGTTGTGCTTTCCTCCCAAGTAGTGCTTTCCTCTTAAGTAGTGCAGTCCCCTCAAGTTGAGCTGTCTTCTCAAGTTGAGCTGTCCACTCAAGTTGAGCTGTCTGCTCAAGTTGAGCTGTCCTCTCAAGCTGAGCTGTCCTCTCAAGTTGAGCTGTCCTCTCAAGTTGAACTGTCCTCGCAAGCTGTGATGTCCTCGCAAGCTGTGCCGTCCTCACAAGCTGTGCTGTCCTCGCAAGCTGTGCTGTCCTCGTTAGCTGTGCTGTCCTCGCAAGCTGTGCTGTCCTTGCAAGCTCTGCTGTCCTCGCAAGCTGTGCTGTCCTCGCAAACTGTGCTGCCCTTCGTAAGCTGTGCTTTCCTCGCAAGCTGTGCTGTCCTCGCAAGCTGTGCTTTCCTCGCAAGCTGACCCGTCCTCACAATCTGTGCTGTCCTCGCAAGCCGTGCTGTTCTCGCAAGCTATGCTGTCATCGGAAGCCGTGCTGTCTTCGCAAGCCGTGCTGTCATCGCAATCCGTGCTGTCCTCGCAAGCTTTGCTTTCCTGGCAAGCTTTGCTGTCCTCGGAAGCTGTGCTGTCCTCTCAAGTTGTGCTGTCCTCTCAAGTTGAGCTGTCCTCTCAAGTTGAGCTGTCCTCTCAAGTTGAGCTGTCCTCTCAAGATGAGCTGTCCTCTCAAGTTGAGCTGTCCTCTCAAGTTGAGCTGTCCTCTCAAGTTGAGCTGTCCTCTCTCGATGAGCAGTCCTCTCTAGATGTGCTGTCCTCACAAGTTGTGCTGTCCTCTCAAGTTGAGCTGTCCTCTCAAGTTGAGCAGTCCTCTCAGTTTGAGCTGTCCTCGCAAGCTGTGCTGTCATCGCAAGCTAAGCTGTCCTCCCAACCTCTGCTGTCCTCGCAAGCCGTGCTGTCCTCGCTAGCCGTGCTGTCCTCAGAAGCCGTGCTGTCCTCTCACGCTTTGCTGTCCTAGCAAGCTTTGCTGTTCTCGCAAGCTTTGCTGTCCTCGCAAGTTGTGCTATCTTCTCAAGTCGTACAGTCCGCTCAAGTTGAACTGTCCTCTCAAGTTTAGCTGTTATCTCAAGCTGAGCTGTCCTCGCAACCTCTGCTTTCCGCGCAAGCTCTGTTGCCCTCGCAAGCTGTGCTGTCCTCGCAAGCTGTGCTGTCCTCGCAAGCTGTGCTGTCGTCGCAAGCTTTGCTGTCCTCGCAAGCTGTGCTGTCCTCGCAAGCTGTGCTGTCGTCTCAAGTTGAGCTGCCCTCTCAAGTTCAGCTGCCATCTCAAGTTGAGCTGTCGTCTCAAGTTGAGCTGTCCTCTGAAGTTGAGCTGTCCTCTCAAGTTGAGCTGTCAAATTGAGCTTTCCTCTCAAGTTGAGCTGTCCTCTCAAGTTGAGCTGTCCTCTCAAATTGAGCTGTCCTCGCAAGATGTGCTGTCTTCGCAAGCTGTGCTGTCCTCGCAAGCCGTGCTGTCCTCGCAAGCCGTGCGGTCCTCGCAAGCTGTGCTGTCCTTACAAGCCGTGCTGTCCTCGCAAGCCGTGCTATCCTCGCAAGCCGTGCTGTCCTTGCAAGCCGTGCTGTCCTTGCAAGCTGTGCTGTCCTCGCTAGCTGTGCTGTCCTCGCAAGCTGTGCTGTCCTCGCCAGCTTTGCTGTCCTCGCAAGTTGTGCTTTCCTCTCAAGTAGTGCTTTCCTCTTAAGTAGTGCTGTCCCCTCAAGTTGATCTGTCTTCTCAAGTTGAGCTGTCCACTCAAGTTGAGCTGTCTGCTCAAGTTGAGCTGTCCTCTCAAGCTGAGCTGTCCTCTCAAGTTGAGCTGTCCTCTCAAGTTGAACTGTCTCGCAAGCTGTGATGTCCTCACAAGCTGTGCCGTCCTCGCAAGCTGTGCTGTCCTCGCAAGCTGTGCTGTCCTCGCTAGCTGTGCTGTCCTCGCAAGCTGTGGTGTCCTTGCAAGCTGTGCTGTCCTCGCAAGGTGTGCTGTCCTCGCAACCTGAGCTGCCCTCGCAAGCTTTGCTTTCCTCGCAAGCTGTGCTGTCCTCGCAAGGTGTGCTGTTCTCGCAAGCTATGCTGTCATCGGAAGCCGTGCTGTCTTCGCAAGCCGTGCTGTCGTCACAAGCTGTGCTGTCCTCGCAGGCTTTGCTTTCCTCGCTAGCTTTGCTGTCCTCGGAAGCTGTGCTGTCCTCTCAAGTTGGGCTGTCCTATCAAGTTGAGCTGTCCTCTCAAGTTGAGCAGTCCTCTCCAGTTGAGCTGTCCTCTCAAGATGAGCTGTCCTCTCAAGTTGAGCTGTCCTCGCAAGTTGAGCTGTCCTGTCAAGTTGAGCTGTCCTCTCAAGGTGAGCTGTCCTCTCAAGTTGAGCTGTCCTCTCAAGTTGAGCTGTCCTCTGTAGTTGAGCTGTCCTCTCAAGTTGAGCTGTCCTCTCAAGCTGAGCTGTCCTGGCAAGCTGTGCTGTCTTTGCAAGCTGTGCTGTTCTCTCAAGTTGAGCTGTCCCCTCTCGATGAGCTGTCCGCTCTAGATGAGCTGTCCTCGCAAGTTGAATTGTCCTCTCAAGTTGAGCTGTCCTCTCAAGTTGAGCTGTCCTCTCAAGTTGAGCTGTCCTCTCAAGTTGAGCTGTCCTCACAACTTGAGCTGTCCTCTCAAGTTGAGCTGTCCTCTCAAGTTGAGCTGTCCTCTCAAGTTGAGCTGTCTTCTCAAGTTGAACTGTCCTCTCAAGCTGAGCAGCCCTCGCAACCAGTGCTTTCCTCGCAAGCTGTGCTGTCCTCGCAAGCTGTGCTGTCCTCGCAAGCTGTGGCTTCCTCGCAAGCTGTGCTGTCCTCGCAAGCTGTGCTGTCCTCGCAAACTGTGCTGTCCTCGCAAGCTTTGCAGTCCTCGCAAGCTGTGCTGTCCTTGGAAGCGGTGCTGTCCTCGCAACCTGTGCTGTCCTCGCAATCTGTGCTGTCCTCGCAAGCCGTTCTCTCCTCGCAAGCCCTGCCGTCCTCACAAGCAATGCTGTCCTCGCAAGCCATGCTGTCTTCGCAAGCCGTACTTTCCTTGCAAGCTTTGCTGTCCTTGCAAGCTGTGCTGTCCTCGCAAGCTGTGCAGTCTTCGCAAGCTGTGCTGTCCTCGCAAGCTGTGCTGTCGTCTCAAGTTGACCTGCCCTCTCAAGTTCAGCTGCCCTCTCAAGTTGAGCTGTCACCTCAAGTTGAACTGTCCTCTCAAGTTGAGTTGTCCTCTCAAGTTCAGCTATCCTCGAAAGTTGAGCTGTCCTCTCAAGTTGTGCTGTCCTTGCTAGTTGAGCTGTCCTCTCTAGTTGAGCTGTCCTCTCAACCGGAGCTATCCTCTGAAGTTGAGCTGTCCTCTCAAGTTGAGGTGACCTCTCACGTTGTGCTGTCCTCTCAAGTTGAGCTGTCCTCTCAAGTTCAGCTGTCCTCACAAGCCGTGCTGTCCTTGCAAGCTGTGCTGTCCTCGCAAGCTGTGCTGTCCTCAAGAGCTGTGCTGTCCTCGCAAGCTGTGCTGTCCTCTCAAGTTGAGCTGTCTTCTCAAGTTGAGCAGTCCTCTCAACCGGAGCTATCCTCTGAAGTTGAGCTGTCCTCTCAAGTTGAGGTGTCCTCTCAAGTTGTGCTGTCCTCGAAAGTTGAGCTGTCCTCTCAAGTTCAGCTGTCCTCGCAAGCCGTGCTGTCCTCGCAAGCTGTGCTGTCCTCGCAAGCTGTGCTGTCCTTGAAAGCTGTGCTGTCCTCGCAAGCTGTGCTGTCCTCGCAAGTTGTGCTGTGCTCGCAAGCTGTGCTGTCCTTGCAAGCTGTCCTGTCCTGGCAAGCTGTGCTGTTCTCGCAAACTGTGCTGTCCTCGCAAGCTGTGCTGTTCTCGGAAGCTGTGCTGTCCTCGCAACCTGTGCTGTCCTCGCAACCTGTGCTGTCCTCGCAAGCCGTTCTCTCCTCACTAGCCGTGCTGTCCTTGCAAGCCATTCTGTCCTCGCAAGCCGTGCTGTCCTTGCAAGCCGTGCTGTCCTCGCAAGCCATGCTGTCCTCGTAAGCTTTGCTGTCATCGCAAGCTGTGCTCTCCTTGCATGTTGTGTTGTCCTCGCAAGCTGTGCTGTCGTCGCTAGCTCTGCTGTCGTCTCAAGTTGAGCTGCCCTCTTAAGTTCAGCTGTCCTCCCAAGTTGCGCTGTCCTCTCAAGTTGAGTTGTCCTTTCAAGTTGATCTGTCCTCTCAAGTTGAGCAGTCCTCTCAAGTTCAGCTGTCAAGTTAAACTGTCCTCTCAAGTTGAGCTGTCCTCTCAAGTTAAGCTGTCCTCGCAAGCTCTGCCGTCCTCGAAAGCTGTGCTGTCCGCGCAAGCTGTGCTCTCCTCGCAAGCCTTGCTGTCCTCGCAAGCCGTGCTGTCCTCGCAAGCTGTGCTGTCCTCGCAAGCCGTGCTATCCTCGCAATCTGTGGTGTCCTCGCAAGCTGTGCTCTCCTTGCAAGCCGTGCTGTCCTCACAAACCGTGCTGTCTTCGCAAGCCATGCTGTCCTCGCAAGCCGTGCTGTCCTCGCAAGCCGTGCTGTCCTCGCAAGCCATGCTGTCCGCGCAAGCCAAGCTGTCCTCGCAAGTCGTGCTGTCCTCGCAAGCCGTGCTGTCCTCGCAAGCTTTGCTGTCATCGCAAGCTGTGCTGTCCTTGCATGCTGTGTTGTCCTCGCAAGCTGTGCTGTCCTCGCTAGCTCTGCTGTCGTCTCAAGTTGAGCTGCCCTCGTAAGTTCAGCTGACCTCTCAAGTTGAGCTGTCCTCTCGTTGAATTGTCCTCTCAAGTTGATCTGTCCTCTCAAGTTGAGCTCTCCTCTCAAGTTCAGCTGTCAAGTTGAGCTGTCCTCTCAAGTTGAGCTGTCCTCTCAAGTTGAGGTGTCCTCTCAAGTAAGGCTGTCCTCTCAAGTTCAGCTGTCCTTCAAGTTGAGCTGTCCTCTCAACTTGAGCTGTCCTCTCTACATGAGCTGTCCTCTCAAGTTGAGCTGTCCTTCTCAAGTTGAGCTGTCCTCTCAAGTAGAGCTGTCCTTTCAAGTTGAGCTGTCTTCGCAAGCCGTGCTGTCCTCGCAAGCTGTGCTGTCCTCGCAAGCTGTGCTGTCCTTGAAAGCTGTGCTGTCCTCGCAAACTGTGCTGTCCTCGGATGCCGTGCTGTCCTCAAAAGCCGTGCTGTCCTCGCAAGCCGTGCCATCCTCGCAAGCCGTGCTGTCGTCGCAATCCGTGCTGTGCTCACAAGCCGTGCTGTCCTCGCAAGCTTTGCTGTCGGCGCAAGCTCTGCTGTTCACGCAAGCTTTGCTGTCCGCCCAAGTTGTGCTGTCCTCGCAAGTTGTGCTGTCCTCTCAAGTTGTGCTGTCCTCTCAAGTTGAGGTGTCCTCTCAAGTTGAGCTGTCGTCTCACGTGGAGCTGTCCTCTCAATTTGAGCTGTCCTCTCAAGTTGAGCTGTCCTCTCAAGTTGAGCTGTTCTCTCAAGTTGAGCTGTTCTCTCAAGTTGAGCTGTCCTCTCAAGTTGAGCTGTCCTCTCTAGTTGAGCTGTCCTCTCTAGTTGAGCTGTCGTCTCACGTGGAGCTGTACTCTCAAGTTGAGCTGTTCTCTTCAGTTGAGATGTCCTCTCAAGTTGAGCTGTCCTCTCAAGTTGAGCTGTCCTCTCAAGTTGAGCTGTCCTCGCAAGCTCTGCTGTCCTCGCAAGCTGTGCTGTCTACGCAAGCTTTGCTATCCTCGCAAGTTGTGCTTTCCTCTCAAGTAGTGCTTTCCTCTCAAGTTGAGCTGTCTTCTCAAGTTGAGCTGTCCTCTCAAGCTGAGCTGCCTCTCAAGTTGAGCTGTCCTCTGAAGATGAACTGTCTTCTCAAGTTGAACTGTCCTCGCAAGCTGTGCTGTCCACGTAAGCCGTGCTTTCCTCGCAAGCCGTGCTTTCCTCGCAAGCCATGCTGTCCTCGCAAGCCGTGCTGTCCTCGCAGTCCGTGCTGTCCTCGCAAGCCATGCTGTCCTCGCAAGCCGAGCTGTCCTCGCAAGCCATGCTGTCCTCGCAAGCTGTGCTGTCTACGCAAGCTTTGCTATCCTCGCAAGTTGTGCTTTCCTCTCAAGTAGTGCTTTCCTCTCAAGTTGAGCTGTCTTCTCAAGTTGAGCTGTCCTCTCAAGCTGAGCTGCCTCTCAAGTTGAGCTGTCCTCTGAAGATGAACTGTCTTCTCAAGTTGAACTGTCCTCGCAAGCTGTGATGTCCTCGCAAGCTGTGCAGTCCTCGCAAGCTGTGCCGTCCTCGCAAGCTGTGCCGTCCTCGCAAGCTGTGCTGTCCTCGCAACCTGTGCTGTCCTCGCAAGCTGTGCTGTCCTCGCAAGCTGTGCTGTCCTCGCAAGCTGTGCAGTCCTCGCAAGCTGTGCTGTCCTCGAAAGCTGTGCTGTCCTCGAAACCTGTGCTGTCCTCACAAGCTATGCTGTCCTCGCAAGCCGTGCTGTCCTCGCAAGCCGTGCTGTCCTCGCAAGCTGTTCTGTCCCCGCAAGCTTTGCTGTCCTCGCAAGTTGTGCTTACCTCTCAAGTAGTGCTGTCCTCTCAAGTTGAGCTGTCTTCTCAAGATGAGCTGTCCTCTCAAGTTGAGCTGTCCTCCCAAGTTGAGCTGTCCTCTCAAGTTGAGCTGTCCTCTCAAGTTGTGCTGTCCTCTCAAGTTGAGCTATCCTCTCAAGTTGAGCTGTCCTCTCAAGTTGAGCTGTCCTCTCAAGTTGAGCTGTCCTCTCAAGTTAACCTGTCCTCTTAAGTTGAGCTGTCCTCTCAAGTTGAGCTGTCCTCTCAAGTTGAGCTGTCCTCTCAAGTTGAGCTGTCCTCTCAAGATGAGCTGTCGTTTCAAGTTGAGCTGTCCTCTTAAGTTGAACTGACCTCTTAATTTGAGCTGTATTCTCAAGTTGAGCTGTCCTCTGAAGTTGAGCTGTCCTCTCGTTGAGCTGTCCTTGCAAGCTGTGCTGTCCTTGCAAGCTGTGCTGTCCTCACAAGCTGAGCTGTCCTCGCAAACCGTGCTGTCCTTGAAAGCCGTGCTGTCCTCGCAAGCCGTGCTGTCCTCGCAGGCCGTGCTGTCCTCGCAAGCCGTGCTGTCATTGCAAGCCGCACTGTTCTCGAAACCCATGCTGTCCTCGCAAGCTGTGCTGTCCTCGCAAGGTTTGCTGTCCTCGCAAGTTGTGCTTTCCTCTCAAGTAGTGCTTTCCTCTCAAGTAGTGCTGTCCACTCAATTTGAGCTGTCTTCTCAAGTTGAACTGTCCTCTCAAGTTGAGCTGTCCCCTCAAGTTGAGTTGTCCTCTCAAGCTGAGCTGTCCTCTAAAGTTGAGCTGTCCTCTCAAGTTGAGCTGTCCTCTCAAGTTGAACTGTCCTCGCAAGCTGTGATGTCCTCACAAGCTGTGCCGTCCTCGCAAGCTGTGCTGTCCTCACAAGCTGTGCTGTCCTCGCAAGCTGTGCTGTCCTCGCAAGCTGTGCTGTCCTCGCGAGCTGTGCTGTCCTTGCAAGCCGTGCTGTCCTGGCAAGCCGTGCTGTCCTCGCAAGCCGTGCTGTCCTCGCAGGCCATGCTGTCCTCGCAAGCCGTGCTATCCCCGCTAGCCGTGCTGTCCTCGCAAGCCTTGCTGTCCTCACAAGCTGTGCTGTCCTCGCAAGCTTTGCTGTCCTCCCAATTTGTGCTTTCCTCTCAAGTAGTGCTTTCCTCTCAAGTAGTGCTGTCCACTCAAGTTGAGCTGTCTTCTCAAGTTGAACTGTCCTCTCAAGTTGAGCTGTCCCCTCAAGTTGAGTTGTCCTCTCAAGCTGAGCTGTCCTCTAAAGTTGAGCTGTCCTCTCAAGTTGATCTGTCCTCTCAAGTTGAGCTGTCCTTGCAAGCTGTGCTGTCCTCGCAAGCTGTGCTGTCCTCACAAGCTGTGCTGTCCTCGCAAACCGTGCTGTCCTTGCAAGCCGTGCTGTCCTCGCAAGCCGTGCTGTCCTCGCAAGCCGTGCTGTCCTCGCAGGCCATGCTGTCCTCGCAAGCCGTGCTATCATCGCTAGCCGTGCTGTCCTCGCAAGCCTTGCTGTCCTCACAAGCTGTGCTGTCCTCGCAAGCTTTGCTGTCCTCCCAATTTGTGCTTTCCTCTCAAGTAGTGCTTTCCTCTCAAGTAGTGCTGTCCTCTCAATTTGAGCTGTCCTCTCACGTTGAACTGTCCTCTGAAGTTGAACTGTCCTCGCAAGCTGTGATGTCCTCGCAAGCTGTGCTGTCCTCGCAAGCTGTGCCGTCCTCGCAAGCTGTGCTGTCCTCGCAAGCTGTGCTGTCCTCGCAACCTGTGCTGTCCTTGCAAGCTGTGCTGTCCTCGCAAGCTGTGCTGTCCTTGCAACCTGTGCTGTCCTCGCAAGCTGTGCTGTCCTCGTAAGCTATGCTGTCCTCGCAAGCTGTGCAGTCCTCGCAAGCTGTGCTGTCCTTGAATGTTGTGCTGTCCTCGCAACCTGTGCTGTCCTCGCAAGCTATGCTGTCATAGCAAGCCGTGCTGCCCTCGCAAGCCGTGTTGTCCTCACAAGCTGTGCTGTCCTCACAAGTTGTGCTTTCCTCTCAAGTAGTGCTTTCCTCTCAAGTAGTGCTGTCCTCTCAAGTTGAGCTGTCTTCTCAAGTTGAGCTGTCCTCTCAAGTTGAGCTGTCCGCTCAAGTTGAGCTGTCCTCTCAAGCTGAGCTGTCCTCTCTAATTGAGCTGTCCTCTCAAGTTGAGCTGTCCTCTCAAGTTGAGCTGTCCTCTCAAGTTGAGCTGTCCTCGCAAGCTGTGCTGTCCTCACAAGCTGTGCTGTCCTCGCAAGCTGTGCTGTCCTCGCAAGCCCTGCTTTCCTCGCAAGCCGTGCTGTCTTCGCAAGCCATGCTGTCCTCGCCGGCCGTGCTGTCCTCGCAAGCCGTGCTGTCCTCGCAAACCGTGCTGTCCTCACAAGCTGTGCTGTCCTCGCAAGTTGTGCTTTCCTCTCAAGTAGTGCTTTGCTCTCAAGTAGTGCTGTCCTCTCAAGTTGAGCTGTCTTCTCAAGTTAAGCTGTCCTCTCAATTTGAGCTGTCCCCTCAAGTTGAGCTGTCCTCTCAAGCTGAGCTGTCCTCTCAAGTTGAGCTGTCGTCTCAAGTTGAGCTGTCCTCTCAAGTTGAATTGTCCTCGCAAGCTGTGATGTCCTCGCAAGCTGTGCCGTCCTCGCAAGCTTTCCTGTCCTCACAAGCTGTGCTGTCCTCGCAAGCTGAACTGTCCTCGCAAGCTGTCCTGTCCTTTCAAGCCGTGCCATCCTCACAAGCTGTGCTGTCCTCGCAAGCTGTGCTGTCCTCGCAACCTGTGCTGTCCTTGCAAGCTGTGCTGTCCTCGCAAGCTGTGCTGTCCTCGCAACCTGTGCTGTCCTCGTAAGCTGTGCTGTCCTCGCAAGCTGTGCTGTCCTCGCAAGCTGTGCTGCCCTTGAAAGCTGTGCTGTCCTCGCAACCTGTGCTGTCCTCGCAAGCTATGCTGTCATAGCAAGCCGTGCTGCCCTCGCAAGCCGTGTTGTCCTCACAAGCTGTGCTGTCCTCGCAAGTTGTGCTTTCCTCTCAAGTAGTGCTTTCCTCTCAAGTAGTGCTGTCCTCTCAAGTTGAGCTGTCTTCTCAAGTTGAGCTGTCCTCTCAAGTTGAGCTGTCCACTCAAGTTGAGCTGTCCTCTCAAGTTGAGCTGTCTTCTCAAGTTGAGCTGTCCTCTCAAGTTGAGCTGTCCTCTCACGTTGAGCTGTCCTCTCAAGTTGTGCTGTCCTCTCAAGTTGAGCTATCCTCTCAAGTTGAGCTGTCCTCTCATGTTGAGCTGTCCTCTCAAGTTGAGCTGTCCTCTCAAGTTGACCTGTCCTCTTAAGTTGATCTGTCCTCTCAAGTTGAGCCGTCCTCTCAAGTTGAGCTATCCTCTCAAGTTGAGCTGTCCTCTCAAGTTGAGCTGTCCTTGCAAGCTGTGCTGTCCTCGCAAGCTGTGCTATCCTCACAAGCTGTGCTGTCCTAGCAAACCGTGCTGTCCTTGCAAGCCGTGCTGTCCTCGCAAGCCGTGCTGTCCTCGCAGGCCATGCTGTCCTTGCAAGCCGTGCTGTCCTTGCAAGCCGTGCTGTTCTCGCAAGCCATGCTGTCCTCGCAAGCTGAGCTGTCCTCGCAAGCTTTGCTGTCCTCGCAAGTTGTGCTTTCCTCGCAAGTTGTGCTTTCCTCTCAAGTAGTGCTTTCCTCTCAAGTAGTGCTGTGCTCTCAATTTGAGCTGTCTTCTCAAGTTGAACTGTCCTCTCAAGTTGAGCTGTCCCTCAAGTTGAGTTGTCCTCTCAAGCTGAGCTGTCCTCTAAAGTTGAGCTGTCCTCTCAAGTTGAGCTGTCCTCTCAAGTTGAACTGTCCTCGCAAGCTGTGATGTCCTCACAAGCTGTGCCGTCCTCGCAAGCTGTGCTGTCCTCACAAGCTGTGCTGTCCTCGCAAGCTGTGCTGTCCTCGCAAGCTGTGCCGTCCTCGCAAGCTGTGCTGTCCTCACAAGCTGTGCTGTCCTCGCAAGCTGTGCTGTCCTCGCAAGCTGTGCTGTCCTCGCAAGCCATGCTGTCCTCGCAACCCGTGCTGTCCTCGCAAGCCGAGCTGTCCTCGCAAGACGTGCTGTCCTCGCAAGCCGTGCTGTCATCAGAAGCCGTGCTGTCCTCAGAAGCCGTGCTGTCCTCGCAAGCCGTGCTGTCCTCGCATGTTGTGCTGTCATCGCAAGTTGTGCTGTCCTCGCAAGTTGTGCTGTCCTCTCAAGTTGAGCTGTACTCTCAAGTTGAGCTGTCCCCTCAAGTTGAGCTGTCCCGTCAAGGTGAGCTGATTTTGTAAGTCATGCTGCCTTTACAAGGTGTGTTGCCTATGCAAGTTGTGCTGTGTTGCCATGACATTCTGTCTTGGCAAGACATGCAGTCTTCGCAGGGTGTGCCATCTTTGCAAGTCGTGCTGTCTACACAAGGTGTTCTATCTTCACACGGTGTACTGCCTTTGGAAATCGTACTGTCTTTGCTGTCTTGGAAAGGCGGCACACACTGTAAAGGCAATATGCACTATAAAACAAGCACAGAATGGAATGGCAGCACAAGCTGCAAAGGCAGCACATGCTGCAATGGCTGCATATGCTACAAAGGCTGCACACCATGCAAAGGGTGCAGACGCTGCAACAGCAGCACATGCTGCAATGGCAGCACACACTACAAAGGCAGCACATGCTACAAAGGCGGCTCACAATACTAGGCAGCACACACTGCAAAGGCAGCCCATGCTGAGAAAGGCAGCACAAACTGAAAAGTCAGCACATATTGGAAAGGCGTCACACAATGGCAAGGTACTGCACACTGAAACCCAGCATGCACTGGGAAGCAAGCATACAATGAAATAACAACACACTGTAAAGTGTCACAATGTGGATAGGCAGCACACACTGAAAGGCCGGAAACACTAGAAAAGCAGAAGACAAAGGAAAGGCACCATGCATGGCAAAGGCAGTCTGCACTTTAAATGCAGCACACGCTGCAAAGGTAGTAGGCACTGCAAAGAAAACATGCACTGCAAAGGCAGCACACACTGCAAAGGCAGCAGGCCCTGCAAACACTGCACATGCTGTGAAGCACATGATGATAAGGCAGCACCTGGTGCAATGGCAGTACACACTGCATAGCCAGCACTCGCTGAAAAGGCAGCATACATTGGGAATTCAGCAAATGCTGCAAAGGCAGCATGCACCTCCCTCTATAACAGCACATGCCTCTATAGCCACCCTCGCTGCTATGGCAGCATGTGGTCCTATGGCAGCACATGCTGTAATGTCAGCATGCGCTACATTGGCAGGATATGCAGGAAAGGTAGCACATGCTGGAAAGGTAATACACACTGCAAAGGGAGCACATGCTTGCACATACATCGGAAAGCCATACACACTTGAAAGGCCACACACACAGCAAATCACACACACTGGGAAGGCAGCTCACCATGGAAAGGCAGCATACTCTGGAAAGCCAGCATACCCCAGAAAGGCAGCACAACCTGGAAAGGCAGCACACCCTGGAAGGGCAACACACCCTTGAAAGGCAGCACACCCTGGATATGCATCACAACCTGGATATGCAGCATACACTATAAAGGCAGCACACTTTGGATATGCAACACACACTATAAAGGCAGCAGACACTGGAATGCATCACAAACTGGACAGGCAGCACTCACTGGAGATGCAGCACACACTGGAAAGGCAGCACTCAATGGAAATGCATCACAAACTGGATAGGCAGCACTCACTAGAAAAGCAGTGCACACTAGAAATCCAAACACAATGGTAGGCAGCACAAATTGGAAAGGAGCACATGCTGCAACGGCAGAACACGCTGCAATAGCAGCACACACTGCTGTGGCATCAGCACGCTGCAATGGCAGAACATACTGCCATGACAGCACATGTTGCAAAGGTAGCACATATTAGAAAGGCAACACACATTGGAAAGTCACCTCATATTTTAAAGACAGCACACATTGGGAAGGCAGCACATATTGGGAAGGCAGCACACATCGGAAAGGAAGCACACATTTAATATGCAGCAACACTGGAGAAGCACACATAGTGGAAAGCACCACGCTGGAGTCCGCAGCTCGTGGTCGTGCGGTAGCGTTCTCATTTCCCACGCTCGGGTTCGATTCCTGGCGGGGTCAGGGATTTTCTCTGCCTCGTGATGACTGGGTGTTGTGTGCTGTCCTTAGGTTAGTTAGGTTTAAGTAGTTCTAAGTTCTAGGGGACTGATGACCATAGATGTTAAGTCCCATAGTGCTCAGAGCCATTTTGAACCACACTGGAAAGGCACCACACACTAGAAAGGCACCACATACTGGAAAGGCATCACACACTGGTAAGGCTGCAGTCGCAGCGTGTGCTGCCTCACATTGTGTGTGGTTTTCAAGTGATGTGGCTCCGCAGTGTGTTCTGCGTTTCCAGTGAGTGTTGCCTATCCAGTTTGTGATGCCTTACCAATGTCTGCGCCTTTCCAGTGTGTTCTTCCTTTCCAGTATATGCTGCTTTTCCTGTTTGTGCTGCCTTTCCAGTGTGTTTCAGGCTTCTCAATGTGTGCTGCCTTTGCAGCATGTGCTGCCTTTGCAGCATGTGCTTCCTTTGCTGCATGTGCCTCTTTGCAGTCTGTGCTGCATTTGAACATGTGTTGCATTTTCATTGTGTGCCGCCTTTGCAGCATGTGCTGCTTTTGCAGGGTATGCAGCCTTTACAAGGTGTGCATCCTTCATAAAATTTGTAGTATTTGCAATGCTTGCAGTGATTTCAAGGTGTGCAGCATTCGCAATCTGTGCAGCTTTCACAAGGTATGCTGCCTTAGCAAAGTGTGCTATGTTGACAATGTGTGCTGCCTTTGCAATGTTTGCAGCCTTCACAAGTGATTCTGTCTTCGCAATGTGGTTCAAATGGCTCTGAGCACTATGGGACTTAACATCTGAGGTCATCAGTCACCTAGAACTACGAACTACTGAAACCTAACCAACCTAAGGACATCACACACATCCATGCCCGAGGCAGGATTCGAACCAGCGACCATAGCAGTTGCGCAGGTCCTGACTGAAGCGCCTAGAACCTGTCGGCCACCACGGTCGGCTTATTCACAATGTGTGCTGCCTTCATACGGTATGCTGCATTTATACAGTGTACTGGCTTCACAAGGTGTGCTGCCTTCACAAGTTGGCCCTCCTTCACAATATGTACTGCCTTTGCAGTGTCTTATTTCTTCACATGGTCTTCTTCCTTTGCATGCTGTGCTACCTTCGCAAGGTTTGCTACTTTCGAAAGGTTGACTGCCTTCACCGGATATGCAGCTTCCGCAAGGTAACCTTGCAAAGGCAGCACATATTGTGAAGGCAACACACCTAGCTAATGCAGCATTTCTTGTGAAGCAGCACTCCTTGAGAAGCCAGCACATCTTGTGAAGGTAGTACATCTTCTGATAGTAGAGGCTGAAAACCTTGCGAAGGTTACACACTGTGTCAAGGCAGAACAGCTTGCAAAGGCAGCACACCTCACGAAAGTAGCACACCTTGCGAAGACAGGACAGAATGCAATGGCACAAAATCTTGCAAAGGAGAACACCTTGCAAAGAACAACTGCCTTGCAAAGGCAGCACACCTTGTGGAGGCTGCACTCATTGCAAATGCAGGACACCTTGCAAAGACAGCACATTTCCTAAATACAGCTCTCCTCCAAAGGACAGCACATATCCCAAAGGCAGCACACCTTCTGGAGACAGTTTACTTTCGTGCATATTGTCCACAAACTGAGGAAAGAAATATAGGATGTGAAGTTACCTTCCCATTCCCGCATATTTTTGCGGGAACGGTCGCAGCATTCGGCATCTGGCAGTAGGTGTGCAGGGTTGAGGTTCTGTCATGACTTCTGGTGTGGTGGGCGCCCTGTCGCCCCACATCAGCTGGGCACGCGAGTGCAGCGTGCTCAGTGCAGCTGCTGCGCCACACTTCTGTGTGCAGCACGTTGGTCTCTGTTCCACAGGTGTAGCCTGTACGAGCGACCTTCCAAGCAGTTAATAATTAATGTAAACCCAGCCATGTCGGTGTTTTATGCTCTACGTGTTAATTTAATGGTACTCTTGTCTTACGTTTTATAATTCAATAGAAGAGTTCCTATTAGGAGATTGACCTCTTGGACGTAGAACGCCTTTCATATCTTCTGCCAAAATGATATTACCTTAATGAAATCTGAAGAGAGGGACAATTTCGTAATTAAAGAAACTCTGCTCGTTTACGTCGTTTACTGCTACCAGGTGGAACAAATATATTAAATAGCCAGGTGTTGTAAACAGTACAAGCTACAACTGTATTACATGTGAGTTTTCAACGTGATCCACTATTATGCCCTCTTTCGCGAGTATCACGGTCTCTAATTCATCTCCAGTTCCAGCGTTAATTACAGCGCTATATCCCAATACATCGTGTAGTGCAGTATCCTTTACTTCTGTAACTAGAATAATATCAATGTTTGGCTCATACATAAAGTCTTTCAAGGTACTTGCTTTTAGGGAGCTCCCTGTGCTGTTTATGGATTCATAATGTATCACATTTCATAAATTCAACTCTTTCATCGCATGCAGTCAGTATGAAAGCTATGGATAAGTGTCACATACGTATCTACCTCTGTCGCTTCGTTTGGATGAGGTAACCATTCCCGTCCCCCCCTGCAATCTTAGTAAGCATGCAGCGAAAATCGTGCACAGACACACATGTGAAACTCTTAAATTGACCGAATCAGTTCGATAGCTGTCATTCAGGGCCTAGTGTAATGCCACCATGTGTTTGAAACCTCCGCAAAGAATTCTGTTGCATGGTTCATACTGATGTCTCGATATCGCCATCGTGTAACTTACAGCAAGTATTTTATTCTTGTCGCTCACCTACATTAAGGAAAATGGGAAACATTTACCACCTTCCGATATTGTTGTCATTGTTAGTAAGTAGAATGAAAGTAGTCTCTGGTCAGGAGAAACTAAAAGCGATTATTTGTTTCCACAGACAGAGCTTAACAATTCGTATCAGTACACTGTCCCATCCAAGGGGCAGATTCGTTACTCTGTCGTATGCATATAACGAGATAACATAAAGACTTTACGTCACAGCTACTCAGTTTATGGGGCTAGGTAACCTACACGCATCGACATCATTCACTTCTTCTTTGCTGAGATAGTATAAATTTCGTAAGTAAAATGACATTGCAAGTTGTTGTTGTAGTGAACATCTTCTAAATGCTTAATGCAAAGACGCTATTTACACACGGTCATCCTGACTGACGATGCGAGGAAGTAAATTGACTGGCTCGGTTAAGAGGTGTATATAATTTTGATTCGTTTCACAATAGATTCACGTAGAATGGTCATTTTTGAAAGTTTCGGCGAACAATACAGTTAAGACTTTGATTACGATACATGCATCACATTCTTGTACAGATATTGTATTAAACGTGTGCTACTTTCGATATTAATCGCAATTGCAGAAAGCAGCAATGAATATGTCTCGTCTCGTTTCTCCGACCGTTTCCCGTACTGTGCGACCCACAGAGCTCTATCGCTGCATCAGCGGTCGATTGTTGCTGTTGCCGCCACGGAATGATGGCAGTTAAATTCAAATAGCCTCCAAGTATAAGGGATTCTACGATATAAATGAAAATGGAAAGAAGTAACGAAAGCAGCAACTAGTAGTCAAACTCAACGTTCCTGGTGGTTTAATGCTATGACAATTTTAGACAATAAACTACGCAGTGGTACTGAGAGCTATCACAGGAATCTGCAATATACCCTCGATGGACAAACTGATTAAAGTTTTCGTCCTTGCCACTTCTCATTTTACAGACAACTGATTCTGACTACTTCTTATGAGCTGAACTGAGGCCATAACTCATGTCGAAGTTGTCTGTTTGTATTACTACTATCGTATCTTTCTTAGGTAAAGAACGAGCAAAATAGCAGTTTTGCGTTTAGCATGCAATCATCCAGGATACAATTTCTACAGTCAGAGCATTTTCTGTTGCGGCATAGGAATGATTATGTGATTACTTCTGTATGGAATCCATCTGTAACTTTATGAACTCAATATTTAGTAAGAGGGCCAACCGAATTACATACTGCACAGTGTGAATAATTGCTGCAATTTTGGTGGCAACAACAACAAACAACCAGTCAGTGCCGAGATTTGGCTGTAGAATAGTGGCAACACAGAGCTACCGTTGCAGCCGAGTGGTTCATGAAGCCTTGGCCGTGACCACAGCGGCTGAGGCGCGTCTACAGCCGTAGCAACCGCACAGCAGCCCACACTGAGGTGTGACGTCACACGGCACCCCTGTCTCGGTTGACCACCCACAACGTGTTTCGCTACATTTGATCAATTCACTATTTGCTCATACCTGAAACGTTAGTAAGTTTTTTTTGTGATCAGTATAAACAAATGAAACGTGCTGTATAATACTCCCCTACGAGGGGCATTACTATTAACAATTTTTCATTCAATTTTTATCAATAGCTTATTTGCTAGTTACCCCATTTCCTCTTTCTACGCTCAGTTAGCGTCAAGCAAATCACGCGTGCCTTCGAAACTTGGACCTTTTTACCAGGTACATCTCTAGAAGTATTAGGTACATAACATGTCTTTGTAATTTACACGCAGAACTTAATTTTCTACGAAAAAGACAGACGTCAATCCTTATCTCTGTTTAAGATACGCGTCGGAATCTCTCCCTACTTGAAGCGGCGAACGCATGTCCGAAACTCCGCCCATAGCTCATCCCCGCATATACTGCCGATTGCAACGTGCGCGCCCAGTAGTCTCTGATCAGTTACGCCATTGTAATCTGTCCAGAGTGAGCTGTTTCGCCGTCCACAGATTATTACAGAACGTGCACGGCCTTTATACCCAGTTTATGTATTTTAGACATTCCGTTTCAAGGCTTGCCAAATGACAGTCGCTCCCAGTCCGTGTTTCACGACCGCTTTCTTTGCAGTCTCCTGCCGATTGTGAATTTAGCTCCTTTTCCAGTCACATAACCTTTCTTCCAGCGTTGGTTGTAATGACTCCATGCCATGAATGGTTATCTGCATTCCGAAGTGCTAAATAAAAATTAATGCAACGTAGACTATTATTTTAAACTGATGGAAGTAACAGTTCTTAGCGAGTAGCCTCGAACCCGATATTCAATTCAGAGTTTACCTC
>NW_025726228.1:97500-105000 GCF_021461395.2 Schistocerca americana | reverse complement strand
CGGACCTCCATCAGGGTTTCCCCTGACTTCGTCCTGGCCAGGCATAGTTCACCATCTTTCGGGTCCCAACGTGTACGCTCTAGGTGCGCCTCACCTCGCAATGAGGACGAGACGCCCCGGGAGTGCGGAGGCCGCCGCCCCGTGAAGGGCGGGGAAGCCCCATCCTCCCTCGGCCCGCGCAAGGCGAGACCTTCACTTTCATTACGCCTTTAGGTTTCGTACAGCCCAATGACTCGCGCACATGTTAGACTCCTTGGTCCGTGTTTCAAGACGGGTCGTGAAATTGTCCAAAGCTGAAGCGCCGCTGACGGGAGCGATTATTCCGCCCGAGAGCATCCCGAGCCAACAGCGGCGCGGGTCCGGGGCCGGGCCAGGTAGGTCCGTCATCCGGGAAGAACCGCGCGCGCTTGCCGGGAGCCCGAGCGCCCAAAGGGGCGAATCGACTCCTCCAGATATACCGCCGGGCAGCCAGCCAGGACACCGGGGCTCTGCCCAACAGACGCGAACCGAGGCCCGCGGAAGGACAGGCTGCGCACCCGGGCCGTAGGCCGGCACCCAGCGGGTCGCGACGTCCTACTAGGGGAGAAGTGCGGCCCACCGCACACCGGAACGGCCCCACCCCGCGGCGAGTGGAAAGGCAACCGGACACGACCCCGCCGCGGATTGCTCCGCGCGGGCGGCCGGCCCCATCTGCCGAGGGCGGAAGGCCTGTGGCCGGATGGGCGTGAATCTCACCCCGTTCGACCTTTCGGACTTCTCACGTTTACCCCAGAACGGTTTCACGTACTTTTGAACTCTCTCTTCAAAGTTCTTTTCAACTTTCCCTCACGGTACTTGTTCGCTATCGGTCTCGTGGTCATATTAGTCTCAGATGGAGTTTACCACCCACTTGGAGCTGCACTCTCAAGCAACCCGACTCGAAGGAGAGGTCCCGCCGACGCTCGCACCGGCCGCTACGGGCCTGGCACCCTCTACGGGCCGTGGCCTCATTCAAGTTGGACTTGGGCTCGGCGCGAGGCGTCGGGGGTAGTGGACCCTCCCAAACACCACATGCCACGACAGGCGGCAGCCTGCGGGGTTCGGTGCTGGACTCTTCCCTGTTCGCTCGCCGCTACTGGGGGAATCCTTGTTAGTTTCTTTTCCTCCGCTTAGTAATATGCTTAAATTCAGCGGGTAGTCTCGCCTGCTCTGAGGTCGTTGTACGAGGTGTCGCACGCCACACCGCCAGCCGGCTGTGCACGCTACCGAGTAAGTACCGGTATGCGAACCGCCAGGCGACGGGCGCGCATCGCACGTTTCAGGAGGCGCGGCCGGCCCCACAGGCGGCCGCGACGCTCCCAGGTCTGCGAAGCGGGGCAAACGCCGCGCGCTTCAGTATACGTAGCCGACCCTCAGCCAGACGTGGCCCGGGAACGGAATCCATGGACCGCAATGTGCGTTCGAAACGTCGATGTTCATGTGTCCTGCAGTTCACATGTCGACGCGCAATTTGCTGCGTTCTTCATCGACCCACGAGCCGAGTGATCCACCGTCCTGGGGTGATCTTTTCTTAGTTTCCACTGTCTCTTTCAAGACAGTTGCATAGGCGGGACGTAGGCGTGTGGCGGCCCCTGTTCAAGCGTTCTGTGTCCAACGGCCTCACGGCCGATGGGCGTCGTACGGCTCCACACCGGAGCGGACAGGCAGTCGGGCGAAAGTCATTCAAAACCGGCGCCAGGCGCCAGGTGCCGCAGGCCAGCCGCTCCAGCGCTTCAGCGCTCGTACCACACAACATTGGCGTTAGTTTTGAGAAGCACGCGTGGTTCCGCACGCGGCGCACGGCTACTGCGAGCCGTACAGGTAGCGTGTTGCGCGACACGACACGCACATCGAACGACATGCAGTCTAGTCGGTAATGATCCTTCCGCAGGTTCACCTACGGAAACCTTGTTACGACTTTTACTTCCTCTAAATGATCAAGTTTGGTCATCTTTCCGGTAGCATCGGCAACGACAGAGTCAATGCCGCGTACCAGTCCGAAGACCTCACCTAAATCATTCAATCGGTAGTAGCGACGGGCGGTGTGTACAAAGGGCAGGGACGTATTCAACGCGAGCTTATGACTCGCGCTTACTGGGAATTCCTCGTTCATGGGGAACAATTGCAAGCCCCAATCCCTAGCACGAAGGAGGTTCCAGCGGGTTACCCCGACCTTTCGGCCTAGGAAGACACGCTGATTCCTTCAGTGTAGCGCGCGTGCGGCCCAGAACATCTAAGGGCATCACAGACCTGTTATTGCTCAATCTCGTGCGGCTAGAAGCCGCCTGTCCCTCTAAGAAGAAAAGTAATCGCTGACAGCACGAAGGATGTCACGCGACTAGTTAGCAGGCTAGAGTCTCGTTCGTTATCGGAATTAACCAGACAAATCGCTCCACCAACTAAGAACGGCCATGCACCACCACCCACCGAATCAAGAAAGAGCTATCAATCTGTCAATCCTTCCGGTGTCCGGGCCTGGTGAGGTTTCCCGTGTTGAGTCAAATTAAGCCCGCAGGCTCCACTCCTGGTGGTGCCCTTCCGTCAATTCCTTTAAGTTTCAGCTTTGCAACCATACTTCCCCCGGAACCCAAAAGCTTTGGTTTCCGGAGGCTGCCCCGCCGAGTCATCGGAGGAACTGCGGCGGATCGCTGGCTGGCATCGTTTATGGTTAGAACTAGGGCGGTATCTGATCGCCTTCGAACCCTCTAACTTTCGTTCTTGATTAATGAAAACATACTTGGCAAATGCTTTCGCTTCTGTTCGTCTTGCGACGATCCAAGAATTTCACCTCTAACGTCGCAATACGAATGCCCCCGCCTGTCCCTATTAATCATTACCTCGGGTTCCGAAAACCAACAAAATAGAACCGAGGTCCTATTCCATTATTCCATGCACACAGTATTCAGGCGGGCTTGCCTGCTTTAAGCACTCTAATTTGTTCAAAGTAAACGTGCCGGCCCACCGAGACACTCACTCAAGAGCACCCTGGTAGGATTGCAACGGGGTCCGCCTCGGGACGCACGAGCACGCACGAGGCGCGTCGCACGCCTTCGGCTCGCCCCACCGGCAGGACGTCCCACGATACATGCCAGTTAAACACCGACGGGCGGTGAACCAACAGCGTGGGACACAAATCCAACTACGAGCTTTTTAACCGCAACAACTTTAATATACGCTATTGGAGCTGGAATTACCGCGGCTGCTGGCACCAGACTTGCCCTCCAATAGATACTCGTTAAAGGATTTAAAGTGTACTCATTCCGATTACGGGGCCTCGGATGAGTCCCGTATCGTTATTTTTCGTCACTACCTCCCCGTGCCGGGAGTGGGTAATTTGCGCGCCTGCTGCCTTCCTTGGATGTGGTAGCCGTTTCTCAGGCTCCCTCTCCGGAATCGAACCCTGATTCCCCGTTACCCGTTACAACCATGGTAGGCGCAGAACCTACCATCGACAGTTGATAAGGCAGACATTTGAAAGATGCGTCGCCGGTACGAGGACCGTGCGATCAGCCCAAAGTTATTCAGAGTCACCAAGGCAAACGGACCGGACGAGCCGACCGATTGGTTTTGATCTAATAAAAGCGTCCCTTCCATCTCTGGTCGGGACTCTGTTTGCATGTATTAGCTCTAGAATTACCACAGTTATCCAAGTAACGTGGGTACGATCTAAGGAACCATAACTGATTTAATGAGCCATTCGCGGTTTCACCTTAATGCGGCTTGTACTGAGACATGCATGGCTTAATCTTTGAGACAAGCATATGACTACTGGCAGGATCAACCAGGGAGCTGCGTCAACTAGAGCTGAGCAGCCGGCCGCCCGGGAGTGTGTCCCGGGGGCCCGCGCGAACACGCAAGCGTCCGCTCAATTATTCTGCAAACAGGAGGAGGCTGAGCTCCCCTGCACAATACACCTCGAAACCCTCTCAGGTCCCGGCGGCGCGCAGCGCCGTCCTAAGTACTTGGTCGGGTTCGAGAGAGGCGCAATCGCCCGGAGTTTGGCGAGTAGACGCTTTAGGTGCGACCACCCGTGCTCCCAACTGAGCTTGCCGCTGCCGACAGAGGCCCGGGAGCGTGCTGTCGTGGCATTGCCGGCGGGAGACAACACGCGCCACCTACGGTGACCGGCAGCTCCAACGCCAGCGCCACAGAAGGACAAAAGCCCCACTTGGGTGCCGAAGCGAACTCTCCCAGCACAGCGCACGCGCCAACACGTCCGCACAGCTGCGATACAAACCACCTGCGAGAACCGCAGAGGCGACCGAGCAGCAGACGGCGTCGCGGCGCCGAGCGCCGGGCGGCGGCGCATCCTCAGCGCACACAGTCCTCAATCGGACCAGCACACTGCAGATGTCCACCGCGCTTCGCACCGGGCCCGCGAGGACCTACTTTGGCCGCACGGCGCCGCGTGCAGGGTGCGCCGGCGCGCAGCTGCGCCGCCTGCCGCCTCCGTCGGCCGGCGCGCCTGCCACTGGCCGCCCCCACCAGCCGGCTGTAGCGCGTGCGCCCACGCACCGCGCGGCCAGCACGCCGGGAGGCCCCCCCCTCACCGGCCGGGGACGGTCCCACCCAGCCACCGCCGCGTATCGCTTCACACCCAGATGCCATTCACGTTCGTGGGCATGGTGGGTATCGCTGGAACAACCGGTTGGTAGCTCAACCGATCGTCGCCATCACTGATTCACCTCTAGCGAGAACAACCGCACCACAACGGTTTACCAGTTGTTCATTTGCATAACGTCACCAGCAAACGTAGGCGTCCATCGCCATTTGCAAATTCAACGATTGTTGCATGCCTGTGTCAGGTGTCACGACACACTATGTCTGCCCACATACACGCAACAACATGTGCACGCTTCGCGAACACGTGGAAGGTGGCCCCCGTACGTATGCGATGTCCATTGCGCGAACGACTGTCAACCGGCCTCTGTCGCATGTCGCAGATGTGGAACGCAGTGCACCATGCTATCACGGTGTGTGAGAAGAGACGACTACGTCTGACAACACGCGCCACTACATCAACAGACGGCTCATGCTGATCGCCATCCAGGGCATACCACACTGCAATCCAGCTCTTATAGGGAGACGACACGTAGCTGAGTGCACAACATTTGGACCGCATGGTTCGCCGTTGTTGGCGCAGTCGTTGTACGGTCACATGTACCACGATGTATCATTCAGTACATGAGGACCAATGTGCAGTACAGTGTGTGATTTGGACGTACAACATCAGCGGACAGTTGACACAGGCCGTACCACAGCGTAGGCTAAGTGCTTCGCACATGCGAATGCCAATGAACAACTGCAAATGCCAATGAACAACTGCAAAGGGCATTGAGCATGTACGTCCTGCTGCCATCCACATTACAGTGTATAGCTGCAAGGTGTTTAACATGAAGCGATACACTGGGGACCGGGCAGTGCGAGTAGCAAACTATATTGCGGGGGTTGCAGTTAGGCAACACTACACTAATTTAACGCGTCGTATGACAATTACAGAGCAGGTTAAGGCCCAACGTGTGTTGGGTTAAGGCCCAACGTGTGTTGGGTTAAGGCCCAACGTGTGTTGGGTTAAGGCCCAACGTGTGTTGGGTTAAGGCCCAACGTGTGTTGGGTTAAGGCCCAACGTGTGTTGGGTTAAGGCCCAACGTGTGTTGGGTTAAGGCCCAACGTGTGTTGGGTTAAGGCCCAACGTGTGTTGGGTTAAGGCCCAACGTGTGTTGGGTTAAGGCCCAACGTGTGTTGGGTTAAGGCCCAACGTGTGTTGGGTTAAGGCCCAACGTGTGTTGGGTTAAGGCCCAACGTGTGTTGGGTTAAGGCCCAACGTGTGTTGGGTTACGTTAAGGGGCAATGTGGGTTACGTTAAGGGGCAATGTGGGTTACGTTAAGGGGCAATGTGGGTTACGTTACGGCGCAATATAGGTTACGTTACGGCGCAATATAGGTTACGTTAAGGCGCAATATCGGTTACGTTAAGGCGCAATACAGGTTACGTTAAGGCGCAATACAGGTTACGTTAAGGCGCAATACAGGTTACGTTAAGGCGCAATACAGGTTACGTTAAGGCGCAATACAGGTTACGTTAAGGCGCAATACAGGTTACGTTAAGGCGCAATGCAGGTTACGTTAAGGCGCAATGCAGGTTACGTTAAGGCGCAATACAGGTTACGTTAAGGCGCAATACAGGTTACGTTAAGGCGCAATACAGGTTACGTTAAGGCGCAATACAGGTTACGTTAAGGCGCAATACAGGTTACGTTAAGGCGCAATACAGGTTACGTTAAGGCGCAATACAGGTTACGTTAAGGCGCAATACAGGTTACGTTAAGGCGCAATACAGGTTACGTTAAGGCGCAATACAGGTTACGTTAAGGCGCAATACAGGTTACGTTAAGGCGCAATACAGGTTACGTTAAGGCGCAATACAGGTTACGTTAAGGCGCAATACAGGTTACGTTAAGGCGCAATACAGGTTACGTTAAGGCGCAATACAGGTTACGTTAAGGCGCAATACAGGTTACGTTAAGGCGCAATACAGGTTACGTTAAGGCGCAATACAGGTTACGTTAAGGCGCAATACAGGTTACGTTAAGGCGCAATACAGGTTAGGTTAAGGCGCAATACAGGTTAGGTTAAGGCGCAATACAGGTTAGGTTAAGGTACGACATAGGTTAGGTTAAGGTACGACATAGGTTAGGTTAAGGTACGACATAGGTTAGGTTAAGGTACGACATAGGTTAGGTTAAGGTACGACATAGGTTAGGTTAAGGTACGACATAGGTTAGGTTAAGGTACGACATAGGTTAGGTTAAGGTACGACATAGGTTAGGTTAAGGTACGACATAGGTTAGGTTAAGGTACGACATAGGTTAGGTTAAGGTACGACATAGGTTAGGTTAAGGTACGACATAGGTTAGGTTAAGGTACGACATAGGTTAGGTTAAGGTACGACATAGGTTAGGTTAAGGTACGACATAGGTTAGGTTAAGGTACGACATAGGTTAGGTTAAGGTACGACATAGGTTAGGTTAAGGTACGACATAGGTTAGGTTAAGGTACGACATAGGTTAGGTTAAGGTACGACATAGGTTAGGTTAAGGTACGACATAGGTTAGGTTAAGGTACGACATAGGTTAGGTTAAGGTACGACATAGGTTAGGTTAAGGTACGACATAGGTTAGGTTAAGGTACGACATAGGTTAGGTTAAGGTACGACATAGGTTAGGTTAAGGTACGACATAGGTTAGGTTAAGGTACGACATAGGTTAGGTTAAGGTACGACATAGGTTAGGTTAAGGTACGACATAGGTTAGGTTAAGGTACGACATAGGTTAGGTTAAGGTACGACATAGGTTAGGTTACGGTACGACATAGGTTAGGTTACGGTACGACATAGGTTAGGTTACGGTACGACATAGGTTAGGTTACGGTACGACATAGGTTAGGTTACGGTACGACATAGGTTAGGTTACGGTACGACAT
>NW_025726228.1:85000-92500 GCF_021461395.2 Schistocerca americana | reverse complement strand
GCTCGCGGCTTCAGCATATCAAGCAAGCCGGAGATCTCACCCATTTAAAGTTTGAGAATAGGTTGAGGTCGTTTCGGCCCCAAGGCCTCTAATCATTCGCTTTACCGGATGAGACTCGTACGAGCACCAGCTATCCTGAGGGAAACTTCGGAGGGAACCAGCTACTAGATGGTTCGATTAGTCTTTCGCCCCTATACCCAGCTCCGACGATCGATTTGCACGTCAGAATCGCTACGGACCTCCATCAGGGTTTCCCCTGACTTCGTCCTGGCCAGGCATAGTTCACCATCTTTCGGGTCCCAACGTGTACGCTCTAGGTGCGCCTCACCTCGCAATGAGGACGAGACGCCCCGGGAGTGCGGAGGCCGCCGCCCCGTGAAGGGCGGGGAAGCCCCATCCTCCCTCGGCCCGCGCAAGGCGAGACCTTCACTTTCATTACGCCTTTAGGTTTCGTACAGCCCAATGACTCGCGCACATGTTAGACTCCTTGGTCCGTGTTTCAAGACGGGTCGTGAAATTGTCCAAAGCTGAAGCGCCGCTGACGGGAGCGATTATTCCGCCCGAGAGCATCCCGAGCCAACAGCGGCGCGGGTCCGGGGCCGGGCCAGGTAGGTCCGTCATCCGGGAAGAACCGCGCGCGCTTGCCGGGAGCCCGAGCGCCCAAAGGGGCGAATCGACTCCTCCAGATATACCGCCGGGCAGCCAGCCAGGACACCGGGGCTCTGCCCAACAGACGCGAACCGAGGCCCGCGGAAGGACAGGCTGCGCACCCGGGCCGTAGGCCGGCACCCAGCGGGTCGCGACGTCCTACTAGGGGAGAAGTGCGGCCCACCGCACACCGGAACGGCCCCACCCCGCGGCGAGTGGAAAGGCAACCGGACACGACCCCGCCGCGGATTGCTCCGCGCGGGCGGCCGGCCCCATCTGCCGAGGGCGGAGGCCTGTGGCCGGATGGGCGTGAATCTCACCCGTTCGACCTTTCGGACTTCTCACGTTTACCCCAGAACGGTTTCACGTACTTTTGAACTCTCTCTTCAAAGTTCTTTTCAACTTTCCCTCACGGTACTTGTTCGCTATCGGTCTCGTGGTCATATTTAGTCTCAGATGGAGTTTACCACCCACTTGGAGCTGCACTCTCAAGCAACCCGACTCGAAGGAGAGGTCCCGCCGACGCTCGCACCGGCCGCTACGGGCCTGGCACCCTCTACGGGCCGTGGCCTCATTCAAGTTGGACTTGGGCTCGGCGCGAGGCGTCGGGGTAGTGGACCCTCCCAAACACCACATGCCACGACAGGCGGCAGCCTGCGGGGTTCGGTGCTGGACTCTTCCCTGTTCGCTCGCCGCTACTGGGGGAATCCTTGTTAGTTTCTTTTCCTCCGCTTAGTAATATGCTTAAATTCAGCGGGTAGTCTCGCCTGCTCTGAGGTCGTTGTACGAGGTGTCGCACGCCACACCGCCAGCCGGCTGTGCACGCTACCGAGTAAGTACCGGTATGCGAACCGCCAGGCGACGGGCGCGCATCGCACGTTTCAGGAGGCGCGGCCGGCCCCACAGGCGGCCGCGACGCTCCCAGGTCTGCGAAGCGGGGCAAACGCCGCGCGCTTCAGTATACGTAGCCGACCCTCAGCCAGACGTGGCCCGGGAACGGAATCCATGGACCGCAATGTGCGTTCGAAACGTCGATGTTCATGTGTCCTGCAGTTCACATGTCGACGCGCAATTTGCTGCGTTCTTCATCGACCCACGAGCCGAGTGATCCACCGTCCTGGGTGATCTTTTCTTAGTTTCCACTGTCTCTTTCAAGACAGTTGCATAGGCGGGACGTAGGCGTGTGGCGGCCCCTGTTCAAGCGTTCTGTGTCCAACGGCCTCACGGCCGATGGGCGTCGTACGGCTCCACACCGGAGCGGACAGGCAGTCGGGCGAAAGTCATTCAAAACCGGCGCCAGGCGCCAGGTGCCGCAGGCCAGCCGCTCCAGCGCTTCAGCGCTCGTACCACACAACATTGGCGTTAGTTTTGAGAAGCACGCGTGGTTCCGCACGCGGCGCACGGCTACTGCGAGCCGTACAGGTAGCGTGTTGCGCGACACGACACGCACATCGAACGACATGCAGTCTAGTCGGTAATGATCCTTCCGCAGGTTCACCTACGGAAACCTTGTTACGACTTTTACTTCCTCTAAATGATCAAGTTTGGTCATCTTTCCGGTAGCATCGGCAACGACAGAGTCAATGCCGCGTACCAGTCCGAAGACCTCACTAAATCATTCAATCGGTAGTAGCGACGGGCGGTGTGTACAAAGGGCAGGGACGTAATCAACGCGAGCTTATGACTCGCGCTTACTGGGAATTCCTCGTTCATGGGGAACAATTGCAAGCCCCAATCCCTAGCACGAAGGAGGTTCAGCGGGTTACCCCGACCTTTCGGCCTAGGAAGACACGCTGATTCCTTCAGTGTAGCGCGCGTGCGGCCCAGAACATCTAAGGGCATCACAGACCTGTTATTGCTCAATCTCGTGCGGCTAGAAGCCGCCTGTCCCTCTAAGAAGAAAAGTAATCGCTGACAGCACGAAGGATGTCACGCGACTAGTTAGCAGGCTAGAGTCTCGTTCGTTATCGGAATTAACCAGACAAATCGCTCCACCAACTAAGAACGGCCATGCACCACCACCCACCGAATCAAGAAAGAGCTATCAATCTGTCAATCCTTCCGGTGTCCGGGCCTGGTGAGGTTTCCCGTGTTGAGTCAAATTAAGCCGCAGGCTCCACTCCTGGTGGTGCCCTTCCGTCAATTCCTTTAAGTTTCAGCTTTGCAACCATACTTCCCCCGGAACCCAAAAGCTTTGGTTTCCCGGAGGCTGCCCGCCGAGTCATCGGAGGAACTGCGGCGGATCGCTGGCTGGCATCGTTTATGGTTAGAACTAGGGCGGTATCTGATCGCCTTCGAACCTCTAACTTTCGTTCTTGATTAATGAAAACATACTTGGCAAATGCTTTCGATTCTGTTCGTCTTGCGACGATCCAAGAATTTCACCTCTAACGTCGCAATACGAATGCCCCCGCCTGTCCCTATTAATCATTACCTCGGGTTCCGAAAACCAACAAAATAGAACCGAGGTCCTATTCCATTATTCCATGCACACAGTATTCAGGCGGGCTTGCCTGCTTTAAGCACTCTAATTTGTTCAAAGTAAACGTGCCGGCCCACCGAGACACTCACTCAAGAGCACCCTGGTAGGATTGCAACGGGGTCCGCCTCGGGACGCACGAGCACGCACGAGGCGCGTCGCACGCCTTCGGCTCGCCCCACCGGCAGGACGTCCCACGATACATGCCAGTTAAACACCGACGGGCGGTGAACCAACAGCGTGGGACACAAATCCAACTACGAGCTTTTTAACCGCAACAACTTTAATATACGCTATTGGAGCTGGAATTACCGCGGCTGCTGGCACCAGACTTGCCCTCCAATAGATACTCGTTAAAGGATTTAAAGTGTACTCATTCCGATTACGGGGCCTCGGATGAGTCCCGTATCGTTATTTTTCGTCACTACCTCCCCGTGCCGGGAGTGGGTAATTTGCGCGCCTGCTGCCTTCCTTGGATGTGGTAGCCGTTTCTCAGGCTCCCTCTCCGGAATCGAACCCTGATTCCCCGTTACCCGTTACAACCATGGTAGGCGCAGAACCTACCATCGACAGTTGATAAGGCAGACATTTGAAAGATGCGTCGCCGGTACGAGGACCGTGCGATCAGCCCAAAGTTATTCAGAGTCACCAAGGCAAACGGACCGGACGAGCCGACCGATTGGTTTTGATCTAATAAAAGCGTCCCTTCCATCTCTGGTCGGGACTCTGTTTGCATGTATTAGCTCTAGAATTACCACAGTTATCCAAGTAACGTGGGTACGATCTAAGGAACCATAACTGATTTAATGAGCCATTCGCGGTTTCACCTTAATGCGGCTTGTACTGAGACATGCATGGCTTAATCTTTGAGACAAGCATATGACTACTGGCAGGATCAACCAGGGAGCTGCGTCAACTAGAGCTGAGCAGCCGGCCGCCCGGGAGTGTGTCCCGGGGGCCCGCGCGAACACGCAAGCGTCCGCTCAATTATTCTGCAAACAGGAGGAGGCTGAGCTCCCCTGCACAATACACCTCGAAACCCTCTCAGGTCCCGGCGGCGCGCAGCGCCGTCCTAAGTACTTGGTCGGGTTCGAGAGAGGCGCAATCGCCCGGAGTTTGGCGAGTAGACGCTTTAGGTGCGACCACCCGTGCTCCCAACTGAGCTTGCCGCTGCCGACAGAGGCCCGGGAGCGTGCTGTCGTGGCATTGCCGGCGGGAGACAACACGCGCCACCTACGGTGACCGGCAGCTCCAACGCCAGCGCCACAGAAGGACAAAAGCCCCACTTGGGTGCCGAAGCGAACTCTCCCAGCACAGCGCACGCGCCAACACGTCCGCACAGCTGCGATACAAACCACCTGCGAGAACCGCAGAGGCGACCGAGCAGCAGACGGCGTCGCGGCGCCGAGCGCCGGGCGGCGGCGCATCCTCAGCGCACACAGTCCTCAATCGGACCAGCACACTGCAGATGTCCACCGCGCTTCGCACCGGGCCCGCGAGGACCTACTTTGGCCGCACGGCGCCGCGTGCAGGGTGCGCCGGCGCGCAGCTGCGCCGCCTGCCGCCTCCGTCGGCCGGCGCGCCTGCCACTGGCCGCCCCCACCAGCCGGCTGTAGCGCGTGCGCCCACGCACCGCGCGGCCAGCACGCCGGGAGGCCCCCCCTCACCGGCCGGGGACGGTCCCACCCAGCCACCGCCGCGTATCGCTTCACACCCAGATGCCATTCACGTTCGTGGGCATGGTGGGTATCGCTGGAACAACCGGTTGGTAGCTCAACCGATCGTCGCCATCACTGATTCACCTCTAGCGAGAACAACCGCACCACAACGGTTTACCAGTTGTTCATTTGCATAACGTCACCAGCAAACGTAGGCGTCCATCGCCATTTGCAAATTCAACGATTGTTGCATGCCTGTGTCAGGTGTCACGACACACTATGTCTGCCCACATACACGCAACAACATGTGCACGCTTCGCGAACACGTGGAAGGTGGCCCCCGTACGTATGCGATGTCCATTGCGCGAACGACTGTCAACCGGCCTCTGTCGCATGTCGCAGATGTGGAACGCAGTGCACCATGCTATCACGGTGTGTGAGAAGAGACGACTACGTCTGACAACACGCGCCACTACATCAACAGACGGCTCATGCTGATCGCCATCCAGGGCATACCACACTGCAATCCAGCTCTTATAGGGAGACGACACGTAGCTGAGTGCACAACATTTGGACCGCATGGTTCGCCGTTGTTGGCGCAGTCGTTGTACGGTCACATGTACCACGATGTATCATTCAGTACATGAGGACCAATGTGCAGTACAGTGTGTGATTTGGACGTACAACATCAGCGGACAGTTGACACAGGCCGTACCACAGCGTAGGCTAAGTGCTTCGCACATGCGAATGCCAATGAACAACTGCAAATGCCAATGAACAACTGCAAAGGGCATTGAGCATGTACGTCCTGCTGCCATCCACATTACAGTGTATAGCTGCAAGGTGTTTAACATGAAGCGATACACTGGGGACCGGGCAGTGCGAGTAGCAAACTATATTGCGGGGGTTGCAGTTAGGCAACACTACACTAATTTAACGCGTCGTATGACAATTACAGAGCAGGTTAAGGCCCAACGTGTGTTGGGTTAAGGCCCAACGTGTGTTGGGTTAAGGCCCAACGTGTGTTGGGTTAAGGCCCAACGTGTGTTGGGTTAAGGCCCAACGTGTGTTGGGTTAAGGCCCAACGTGTGTTGGGTTAAGGCCCAACGTGTGTTGGGTTAAGGCCCAACGTGTGTTGGGTTAAGGCCCAACGTGTGTTGGGTTAAGGCCCAACGTGTGTTGGGTTAAGGCCCAACGTGTGTTGGGTTAAGGCCCAACGTGTGTTGGGTTAAGGCCCAACGTGTGTTGGGTTAAGGCCCAACGTGTGTTGGGTTAAGGCCCAACGTGTGTTGGGTTAAGGCCCAACGTGTGTTGGGTTAAGGCCCAACGTGTGTTGGGTTACGTTAAGGGGCAATGTGGGTTACGTTAAGGGGCAATGTGGGTTACGTTAAGGGGCAATGTGGGTTACGTTACGGCGCAATATAGGTTACGTTACGGCGCAATATAGGTTACGTTAAGGCGCAATATCGGTTACGTTAAGGCGCAATACAGGTTACGTTAAGGCGCAATACAGGTTACGTTAAGGCGCAATACAGGTTACGTTAAGGCGCAATACAGGTTACGTTAAGGCGCAATACAGGTTACGTTAAGGCGCAATACAGGTTACGTTAAGGCGCAATACAGGTTACGTTAAGGCGCAATGCAGGTTACGTTAAGGCGCAATGCAGGTTACGTTAAGGCGCAATACAGGTTACGTTAAGGCGCAATACAGGTTACGTTAAGGCGCAATACAGGTTACGTTAAGGCGCAATACAGGTTACGTTAAGGCGCAATACAGGTTACGTTAAGGCGCAATACAGGTTACGTTAAGGCGCAATACAGGTTACGTTAAGGCGCAATACAGGTTACGTTAAGGCGCAATACAGGTTACGTTAAGGCGCAATACAGGTTACGTTAAGGCGCAATACAGGTTACGTTAAGGCGCAATACAGGTTACGTTAAGGCGCAATACAGGTTACGTTAAGGCGCAATACAGGTTACGTTAAGGCGCAATACAGGTTACGTTAAGGCGCAATACAGGTTAGGTTAAGGTACGACATAGGTTAGGTTAAGGTACGACATAGGTTAGGTTAAGGTACGACATAGGTTAGGTTAAGGTACGACATAGGTTAGGTTAAGGTACGACATAGGTTAGGTTAAGGTACGACATAGGTTAGGTTAAGGTACGACATAGGTTAGGTTAAGGTACGACATAGGTTAGGTTAAGGTACGACATAGGTTAGGTTAAGGTACGACATAGGTTAGGTTAAGGTACGACATAGGTTAGGTTAAGGTACGACATAGGTTAGGTTAAGGTACGACATAGGTTAGGTTAAGGTACGACATAGGTTAGGTTAAGGTACGACATAGGTTAGGTTAAGGTACGACATAGGTTAGGTTAAGGTACGACATAGGTTAGGTTAAGGTACGACATAGGTTAGGTTAAGGTACGACATAGGTTAGGTTAAGGTACGACATAGGTTAGGTTAAGGTACGACATAGGTTAGGTTAAGGTACGACATAGGTTAGGTTAAGGTACGACATAGGTTAGGTTAAGGTACGACATAGGTTAGGTTAAGGTACGACATAGGTTAGGTTAAGGTACGACATAGGTTAGGTTAAGGTACGACATAGGTTAGGTTAAGGTACGACATAGGTTAGGTTAAGGTACGACATAGGTTAGGTTAAGGTACGACATAGGTTAGGTTAAGGTACGACATAGGTTAGGTTAAGGTA
>NW_025726228.1:75000-80000 GCF_021461395.2 Schistocerca americana | reverse complement strand
CCAGCAATTCCATGTCTAGCATGGTAGAGCATGGCTGCTTTCACCACTTCTAGGTCTAGAGGCATGCACCCTGTGAGAGTCTGTAGTGCTTCTGTCGATACCGTTCGACAGGCCCTCGTCATCTGCAACAAAAATGGCCTTTGTATCGTCATTAATATTTTCCTAGTGTACCTGTGTTTTGTACGGTCTCCCCATGCTGCTGCACCATACTTGCAGACAGATAAACAAAGTGCCTGGTATATTAGTCGCAGGGTTTTCTTTTGCAGCCCCCACTCAGACCTACTTACTCTTGTGAGAGCACCAGAAACGGCAGATAATTTCCTTTGGATATTTTTTACATGGGGGGTGAATAGGAGCCTTTCATCAAGTGTGATGCCGAGGTATGTATGTTCCTGGACAAACCTAATCCTTTCCCCATCAAGTTCAAGTCTAGGTGGTCTTTCTCTATCAAATTTACCTTTGATGGTTATGGCTACCGTTTTCTGTTTGGAGATCCCTAGTTTATTCTGTGTGGTCCATTCGCTTATGGCTTGTAGTGCTATCCTACCCCTTTCTTCGAGCTGCGACCTACTCTTCCCTTTTATGATGATGGCTAGATCATCTGCGTAGGCCACTTTATCCCACTGCTCACCATCCTTCCGTTGTACCACTTCGTCAAATACAAGGTTCCAGAGAAAGGGGCCACAGATAGAACCTTGTGGGCAGCCCTTTGTGATGTTTTTCGTAACTGACCCAGAGTTGCTGTAGACAGTGGCCTTCCTGTTCTTAAAGTAGTTTTCTACTAGGTGGTACATGTTTTGGGGACAACGCATCGCTCTAAGTCGCCTCATTACACTTGGCCACCATAAATTGTCGAAGGCACCTGCTATGTCCACAAAAATGACAACAACATATTTTTCTTCACAGTTTGCACTGGAGACAACCTGCCTGATTGCCATTTCTGTGGATGCACCCTTTCTGAAGCCAAATTGGTTTGTTGCCTTCAGTCCTGACTCTTCATACCTTTTGTCCAGTCTGGTCACTATTAGCCTTTCTAATACTTTGCCAAGGATAGGGAGCAGGCAGATGGGTCGATAAGACTTCACCTCATCCCTTGGCTTTGTGATAGACTTAAGTAATATGCAGACATTTCCTATTTTCCAATTGTCTGGGAAAGTGGACTCTCTAAGGCAGCTGTTATAGGTATCAATGAGGAGAGCAGGATTGTGTTCCCATATCCGCTTTATAATGGCATCATCTATGCCATCTGGTCCTGTGGCTTTGTGTGGTTTGCATGCCTTCACTGCAGTCTCTATCTCTTGTGCTGAGAAGTCTGGCTCGTTTCCTTCATTTTGGTACCCTATATTTTGCTCCTTCACAGCTGATTGCTGTATTGTGTCCTCCTCTGGGTTGTCATCCGGTAGTAGGTTATTCAACAGTTCTTTCACTGTTTCCTGCCAGGTCATTGTAGGGCCTCTTCCTGCCACTTTTACATTACTGAGGACAGTTTTGGTGCCATATTTAGGGCGAAGGATTCTATCGGTCAGCTTCCAAGGGTCATTGCTGTTGCACTCCTTTACCCATTTCTTCCATGTATCTGTCTTCGCTTTCGTAATTTCTTTGTTATATTTATTTTTTGTGCTTCTGTAAGTTGTCTTTGCTGCCAGTATTTCTGCCTCACGATTTGCACGTCGCGCATTCTGGAGCCGGTGTCGAGCTGCAATTGTGTCCTGCCGCATTTTTGTCAATGTTTCATTCCACCAAGGAACAGCATTCTTCAGCCGTGTTCTTCTCCTCATGGCCTTCCTGCAGCTCTCCTGTATTGCTGTCTGTAGGAGGTCTACTTTCTCATTTACATTTGTTCCCACGGCGTTTGGCCAGTTTTCCACTCTGGTGGTCAGCTGGCAATCAAAAATTTGCCATTTTGCAAAGGTGGTGTTGTATCTCAGTAGCTCTTCTATGACCCTCTCCCTATGTTGTTTTGAGATCTCAAACGTGATCGCCCTGTGGTCACTTGAGGTCCATTCCTCTTGAATCATCCATCTAGAGACCATCCTTGACATGTTTGCTGAGCAAAGTGTCACGTCGATGTTATTTTCCCCAGCTGGCCCACTGAAAGTTGTTAACGGTGAGTCTCTATTTATTACAGTTAAGCCATGTTGGAAGATGAAATCCTCTAGTTTTCGTCCTGCTTCATCTGTGTCCTGGCTGTGCCATAGTGGTGACATGGCATTCGCATCCATTGCTATTATGAAGGCTTTTCCTTGGGTTTCGTGGATGATGGTATCCAGTCGATGCAAATATTCATCAATTGGGGTATTGAACTGGCAGTACAGGCTTATTAAGTATATTTCACCAAAATCGCCGGTTACTGCAGCTACAGCGGTATGAGCATCACAAAGGGAGGTTATCTGCAGAATTGTCAAGTTTGTGTTTCGTATTCCTATGGCTGCTTTCGGTACTCCATGGTTGCTGCTGTATACTAGGCGGAAGCCTAGAGGATATCCTTTGATCTTATTTTCCATTAAATAGGGCTCTTGGATAAGAATAATGTCAAGGTTTTCCTCTTCCATCTTAAGTGATGCTTGACTAGGTACTACTTTGGATCTCTGCCCGTTTAGTTGGAGAATCTTGAGGGTACTGGACTTTGTGTTCACGTCAGCTACCTGTCGACCTGGGGACTGTGGCGTAGAAGTGTTACTGGCCATATTCAGTTCTTTGTTCTTCTTTCGCCATGAATCTGACATATTCGGGGCAGTTTTTGTCCATTACTGAGTGGTTATGTGGCTTCTTCCAGTGCTTGCAGTTTGCACACTGTGGTGCCTTGTTCCTGTTACTGCATTCCTTAATGCTATGTCCTGGTGCTGCACAGTGCCCACAGATTGTTTCAGCACTTCTGCAAGTTTGTGTTGTGTGCCCAAAACCATGGCATTTGTAGCATCTGGTTGCCTTGTTGAAATTCTGCAGCCTGTGAGAGGTACAGTTTATATATGCTCGTCCTTGTGCCATCAGGTGATGCCAGTACTTTGCTTCCATTTCCAGGACGATGTTTACAGTATCTGTGTTCCTTGGACCTGTTTTAAACAGTGCTCTTATTCCTGTCTCAGCTCCCTCCTTTGTGCCGCCTATTGATGAAAGATTCCTTGTGTAGAGCTCCGTTACCAGTTCTTCGTCGGTAATTTGTCTTGGGACATCATACAGGATCACCCTTGGGTTTTTCTTCCTGGGGTCAGTTACTGTAATCCCTGAGTCTCCTATTTCCTTACAGTTCTTTATTTTTTCTGCTTCAGCGTCATTTGGCACCTCTAAGATGACACCACTGTCCTTCAGAGTCCTACATTTCGTGATCTTTACGTCCTTCAGTGTTCCTTTTACAATGTCTTTTATGGTGTCTTGTAGCTGCTTCTCTGGCTGTTTTCCGTCTGCTGGTCTAAAGACAAGAACTTTTGGGGTCTGGTTTGGCATTGCTTTTGTATCGGTTTTGGCTTTTCTTGCGCTGACTGCAGTGGCATAGCTCACAGGTGGTTGTTCCACTGCTGGGGGAGATTCCTTTAGACATTTCAACTCTGTTTTGAGCTGCGCTATTTCCATCTCGTATTTTCTTAGAATCTGCTCATAAGCAGCCATTTTCCCTAACAAGAATTTCTTTTGTACGTTGTTTATCCTGTTGTTTTCATTGAACATATATGCTTCTAGCTCTTCCCTCATTTCTACCATTGTTTGCAAATCACCTGTCTTTGACTTTTCGGCTATTTCGGTTGTCATGGCTGTAACCTGTGTGCTTTTTCTAACACTACTTTCTAGATCTGCGTCCTTATTTTGCCCCATCTTGGGGCTGGCCGCCTTTCTGACGCCAAGCTAGGTCGGTGCGATTAGCAGCGGCTGCCGTGCGCTGCGCGACGAGCAGCTGCCGCGCTGGGGACGAGCCTAGGCGCGCGGCCTTGGAGCAGGCATACACTGCCCCGCTGGGGACGAGCCTCTCGCGCCCTGGACGGCTGTGGCACGCGACCGCTTTCGCTGTTGCGGCCTTCGAGTATTTCTATCGCTACCTGCCTTCTGCTGTGCGCCAGGGCTCCGCAATTCGCGGCTGTTTTTTTTAACCCCGCATTCTGATATTGGTTTGAGCTGGGCAGAGGGAGGCGTCGCTTCTAGTATGGAGCGTGCGGGAGTTTATACCGAACGGCGCGTGGGCGCACGTACGACGTTACAATAATAATTTTATTTCTTATACTACTTATCCTACAGCTGAACTACATACACACTTCGAAAGCGCATGAGTTGAACAACAAAACCCTATAGCTACAGACTTTTCCAGCTAAGGTGGGGACCGCAGACACGCACTTTTGTAGCCCTGTGAGAGTCTCTAGGGAAGGGCGCGTGGCTCACACACTACACAAATTTAACAGCTATATCACTTGGGCTAAGCGCACGACATCTAAACTAAATACATATTTGTGAGGCGGATGTCCCACTACAGGAACCTACACACTATAGAATTTACGTAACTGGGGTGAAGGCAGGAGACGGACGGTTTTGTCACCGCGCTGGAGTTTCTACAGAAACGCACGTTGGCGCACGCCCGACTTTACATAGACGGTTTTGTTTCCCAAACTACCCATCACACAGGAAAGTTGAGAGCATATTCGAAAAGAGCATAAATCACACTAAAAGGAACTATTTACTACAGAAATTTATCTAACTAATGTGGGGGCTGCAGGGCGCCGGATTTGTTACCGCGTGACAGTTTTTAGGGAACGGCGCGTCAGCGCACGCACAACTTTACATTGACAGTTCTGTTTCACAAATTTTTCCGTCTCACGACAAAACTAGAAGCATATTCAATGGGAGAATAGAGCACACTAAGGAACCTACACACTAAAGAATTTTTGCTAGCGAAAGTTAGGGCCGCAAGCCGACGGTTTTGTCACCGCGCAGGATTTCCGACAGAGCGGGGCGTCGGTACATACGCGACTTTGCATAGACAGTTATAGTTCTAAAACTATTCATCACACAAGAAAATT
>NW_025726228.1:57500-67500 GCF_021461395.2 Schistocerca americana | reverse complement strand
GGCTATCAACTCTAAGCTACTTTGCTACTGATATCTACATCCTGCAGCGTTACAGGTGTGCCAGTAAATAATATAAACCTACTATTTTATGGCCGTGCCCACCGAGCTAACCCCAGTGGGCGTGCCCCTGGCACCGGGCTGGCCTTCCGACAATCGCTGCAGGTCAAAAACAGAAACAAAAATTTCCTACACTCTACTCCTACAACCATAGTATGTATTGTTATTATTTGTCGTAGTTAGTGTGCTATAGTCTAGTCGGTATGGTCACACCCTCCCCCTGATCCTGGATGCGTCGGATCCCGATCGTTGTTGACGATCGGCCAGTACGCACCCCGGCGGAATGGGATGATGCGTTGTGTCTAGAGAATTTGTGATCCTACCTACTCAATTTCCCTTCTGTATTCCCTTAGGACCTTGGCGGAAACCTCGCTAGCCAGTTTATCAATGATAGTGAAGGTGGTAGCGTCCCTAATGAGATGGAAGGTGTCTGTGTTAGGTAGTGAATTTCGTAAATCCCGTGCTACGTCGTCGAAAAGCGGACACTCATAGACCACATGGTCCGGTGTGCCCAGTTCAGCACCACAGTCACACGATGGTGTCGCTCTTTTCCCGAACCGGCAAAGATATGCCGGGTACGGGCCATGCCCAGTGAGGAAGTGCAGCAGTCCCTTACTTGGCTGGAAGTGTTTCATCTGTAGTCTTTCCTGTACATTTGGTAATAGTTGGTATGTTCTTCTTCCAGTCTCTTCCCCATCCCAAATTTCCTGCCAGAGTTCCATTCCCCTTCTTCTAATTGTAATTTTGTCCCCCACTCTGACTCCCATTATATCCATTGTTTTTTCTATTCTCCCCTTTTTTACCCAATACCATGCAGCCTGCTCCCTGATTTTTACATCAAGGGGGCATAGGCCCATGAGTACTAGTAATGCTCCCCCTGGAGATGTTCTATATGCCCCCGCTGAACGAAGTATCATGTTTCGCTGCACCCTCCGCACGGCCATGGCAGGAACGACCCTCGTGAGCCTGTGGGCCCAGACCCCGGACCCGTAGCCCACGATGGAAACCAGGATGGTGTTATGATACAATTTGATGAGACTTGGTGGAAGATGAAAACGTCTATGGCCAATGTTGATGAGATTATTTAGCACCTCTAAAGCCCTGTGTGTAGTTGCCTCGATATGCCTGCCGAAACTCCATTTTTCATCTAATATTAGCCCTAAGTATCTAGCTTCTCGACGACGTATAACTGGCGTGCCATCCATCCTAACTGTAGGGTTTCTGACCAATTGGCCCTTTAAGAGTAGATAAGTCGATTTGTTTGGTGCTATTTTTTGCTTCGTTTTGTGGCACCATTGTGAAAGTTGTGTCATGGTTCTCTCTATCTTTGGTTCTAGTTCCTCTCGGCTCCGGCCGCCAACCAACAGGAGGAGGTCATCCGCGTAAGCTATCACCTCTAGCACATCTGCACAGCTCTCCAAGGTCTCAAGAAGAGGCTCCATATTAACATCCCAAAAGAGTGGCCCCAGGACAGAGCCCTGTGGACACCCCTTTGTTATCTTTTTGCCCACTCTACCGCTAGGGGATGATAGCCAGACCTCCCTGTCCTCACAATAGCTCCTAAGACAGCCATATAGCGGCCCTGGGCACTCCTTCTCTCGCAAGCGAGAGAAAAGTGAAGGCCACCACAGGTTGTCAAAGGCGCCACTGATGTCCACCATGATGCCAACTATATACTTATGTGTGGATGACCCGCAGACCTCAGCCGCCATGGCGATTGCGTCAGACGCAGAACGCCCCGGCCTAAAGCCGAACTGCCTGCTGCTCATTCCACAAAGCACTCGGTGTGCCATCAGCCTGTCAGCCAGTAGCCTCTCTAGCAATTTTCCCAACAGATCCAACAGACAAATGGGTCTGTAGGACTTGACCTCCTTTGGGTCCTTATCCGGTCCCTTTTTTATAATTACTACATTTGCTTGTTTCCAGATGGTAGGAAACCTTTTGAGGCTTAGGGCCTCATTGTAGATTCTTGCCAGAGGTGCTACCAGTTGAGGAGCGAGGTATTGTACCACCTCCGCTATAATGCCGTCTGGTCCTGGGGCCTTTCCTCTCTTAAGTGCTTTAATGTGCTCCGCCACCTCGTTCTCCGAAAAAGGGTACACCAAGGTGTTGTTTTGGTACTCTTCTACCTGGGCTTGCCTAATTAGGCCTTGTTCTTCTGTGTCCTCATTTTCCACGTCATCCGGAAGTAGGGACCGGAGAAGGACTTCAGCAGTTTCCTGCCATGTCCCAGTCATCCGATTCCCATCCCGGACGGTAGATAGTACCATAGGTGACCTAATTTTTTCCCTGACTATTTTATATGGAATGCCCCAGGGATCTATAGCCAATTGGCTTTGGACGTACTTCTCCCAACTTACCAGCCTTACCCTTTTGAGCTCCCTCTGGAACTCCTCCTTGGCATTCCTATAGACTCCCAGCCATCTCTGTTTTTCTTCCCAGACGACACTTCGCTGATAGTACCTCCTCGCCCTCCTAACCGACTGACGCAACTGCCCTAGTTCAGCTGACCATGGTGCCGGGGAGGCCGCGACAGCCCTCCTCCTAGTTGGTACTGCAGCCTTTACCGCTCTTGTGATGGCACTAACCAGCTCCACAGCATGCCTGTCGACGTCTTCATCACCCTCCGGCCATATCGGTAGAACAAACTCTCTTGCAAGGCGCTCCCAATCAGTTTTATTATAGTTTAGCTGAAACTCCCACCCTATGTCCCAGTGGCATTCCCTATCTGTAAGCTCAAACGTTATTAAATTATGGTCACTCGTTGTTATTTGGTCTCTTACTTTCCAATTATTCAAATGCCCAGCAAAGTTAGGCGACACTAATGTTATGTCTATGTTGGTTCCTCCTCCTCCACCGCCTGTGTAGGTGGGGGGATTCCCGGCTCTATTAGCGACCAAGTATTGTAGTGACATTATTGTCTCCTCCATCCTCTCCCCTCTTCCGTCCCGGGTGCCACTGTACCACAGGGGGGATTTCGCATTGACATCTGCCACCACCACTATCTTTCTACCTCTTAACGCTGCTGTTACTCTTGATAGATGGTCTAAATAGGCCTCGATGTCCTCGCCATATTGGAAGTACATATTGACTAAGTGAATGACCCCGACTGGAGTCTGGAGTTCAGTCACAATACAGTGTTCGTTTGAGAAATGAGCCAAAACTGTGACTCGTATGGCTTTATTTAAAACTATAGTGGTGGCTTTAGGATCATCTCCAAAAGATATTATTTGCCAGCTGACACTGGCGAAAGCTATGTTCCCCGCAAGAGAGTATGGCTCCTGCAGACAGAGTACATCAAGACTCATCTCCTCCACCACCCTCCGTAGCTCCTGCATGACCAATCGGCTGTTATGTGCATTAAGTTGTCCTATTTGTAATTTAATCATCATGGGAAGTACGTGTGTACGTATTGTTCTGGAAAGGTCTTTCTCCAGTCAAAAGCTATCCTTCCATTGGCTAGAACAGCCTGCTTATAAATTTCATCTAAATCGAATTTTTCGTTCCTCCTTTGGAAAACCTTCTGAACAAGGTCACGCAGGGCGCCGAAGTCAGTGGGGAGATTCATGGTCTTTAACTGTATCCTATCAACAGCCTCCATGGCCGAGAAGGTGACTTTACGTCCGTACTGGTGTCCCACCCTCACTATATGCCTTAATGCTGTGGTCAGGACAGCCGGCTCCTCCAGACGCGAAAGTTGCAAAGCGTGTTCTAAATTTGGGTAGATCCTGATGGGGTCCACCTCTAAACGTTTAACTAACGGTTGGTCACAGGTATGGGTAACTACTGTACTACTAATTGCATTGACTTGGACTGGTCCTACAGATGTGAAGTTACTTTTAGTTTGGCCCGCTATTGCAGGACGCCTGACTGTGGGTGCCCGATCTTCTGGCGGTCTCGAGTTCCGGGGGGAGGGGAGAGCGATTGCTTCCCTTTCACACGGATCTGTCTGGATGGATACATCTACCATTTTTTCTGCTTTTCTTTCTTTAATAAAGGTTAAAAATTGCCTGAATTTGACAGCCCTGGCCGCGTCCCTACGCCTCTTCCCCGGAGACTTCCTTTTTGGCATCCTGCGCACAACTGCGGTTTCAGCCATAGTCAATCCTTGAAATTAACCTTTGCTCCAGCATCCTGTAAGTTGGGCAATTCCTACCTGAGGCATTGCAGGTCTTCTTGCCTCTCTTTGTACATGGGATACAGATTCCGGATTTTGTACAATTTTTTCTAATGTGATCTTCCGCTCCACATCTGGAGCAAGCCGGCTTCCTGTCACAGTACTTGTGGATATGATCTAAATCTCCACAATTGTGGCAGCGAGGCACCACCAAGTAGTCCCTAACGTTAATAGCATGAAACCCAACATATATCCTTCCCATAGATGTGAGCTTTTTCCACATAGATCCTGTAACTTCTGCTACGTGATGCACTGTCTGCCTGTCTCGTGGTCCTGTCTTAAATTTTAATTTGAATTCATTTGTAAATTGATCATTAGTCATGTCATCGAAATTCTGATTCTTTATCGTGTTACACAATTCATTGTTATCCATCGTAACCGGTATATCATACATTATTACGAGTGGATTCCTTTTCTTTGGGGGTTCACACTTGACTGCCTTGCACAAATTTTGATTATTAAGAATTTTATTTTTATCTTCTTCAGTCGCCACGTCCACAATCACTACATTTTTAGTTGCCCTTACTTTATTAACTTTTATCTTATCCTTTACTGGGTTAATAACAGTTGTGAAAATCTCCTGGACCTTCTTTGTGTCTTGGCCAGGCAGGGGTCTTAAAAAGACCGCCGTGTCTGGCTTTTGTGCCACTTTCGCTATCGTCTCTCTCGTTGTCTGGGACTTGGGTGCAGCCTGAGCTACTACACCAGCCCATGTCCTAGCCGGTTGTCTCCTAAGGGTGAAGTTTTCCCGTTGCAGCTCCACCACTCGCCCCTCAAGCCTTGCATGAGCAATCGCCCAGGAGGCAAGTTCATTTTTTATGGCCAAGATCGCGGTTTGACTGATCTTACCATTCTTAACGTTGGACTCCAACAGCTGTGTAATTCTGTTGTGTCTCTCCGTAACACTTTCGTCGATATCCTGCATTTGCCCCGATGGGTCGGGAACAGAAAGCATCGAAGCTCTCGCGGAAGCACACGATTCACTTGTCTCAGGTTCAGCCATGATTGACAAGTGAAGAAAAAGGGGGTTGGGAGCCCGTCTCTAACCCCGGACCGGCTCCTCTGGCATGGGGGGGGACTAAGATGCAGCTCGCCCACCAACCTTGTCCCTAGGCCAAGGGCACCTCTGAGCCGCCGAGTTCAGCACACCGTTGCCAGTGTCCTGGTCCCCTTCAGTGGCCCCGTCACCGACGATTTCTCCCAGTGTTCCTCGGCAAGTGCACCCCGCACTCCGGAGAAGCGGATGCACTTCTCGCCCTTCGCCGCCTACTAGCCCGAGCTCCCACCTACAGGCCAAGGACCCGCTCCTACTCAGGTGGCGGGCCGGTCACCCAGTCGTTCGACGGTCTGGACCCAGCTAACCTGGCCCAGGCGATGTCACCACCCCCTGGGTTTGGCAGAACACGCCCCGGTTTACCACGGGCGCGGCGAAGTGCACTTGCCGACTCGCGCCGAGGTCCCACGCCGACAAACGACGTCGCTGGCATACAGAGCACCAGCTGGTCTTGTGCTCTGCGAGTTGAGGGACAGATGGTTAGTCCCTCAGACACAGCTCCCCCTGTGCCACGCACCCTTCGCTTTCGCCTTGGGTTGGGGGCGTTTAACGTCCTACCGTGACGGGAGTTTAACGTCCTTCCTTGACACAACGACAACCCTCACCGTTCCACAGCCCGGAGGTGTTATGAGAGTGATGATGTGATAAAATGATGGTATGGCCCGGGTCTTATGTTGTGGAGTTTGACATCATCGAGACGGTGCGGCACTCAAACCCGAGTTACGTTCCCCGGAGGGCCTCCACACGTACTGGGGGATCATGGCCGACCATGTCTCACCCACCGCTTTTGATAATTCACGGTGGGCCAGTGCGGTTCAGTGAGGATTGCACCCAGTTAAGGGCTAGCCGTTTAACGTCATGCATGGACGGCCCTTCCCGTGTTAGCTTCACCCCATCTAAGGGGGTTACTGAGCGCCGGGGCCACGTCAAGGCCACGGGATAGGACATTACGGTCCCCGCCCCACTCAGGTTCCTCTGAGCCACAGAGCACTTCAGACAGTCTGAAGATTTCCGGGAATCAGAGGGTCTCCTGGCGGTTTTAACCCAGTTTCGGAAGGCAACACACCTTCCCCAGGTGGCGCCACGCAGACCGCTTTCCCGTGCGTCGGGACTCTGTTTGCATGTATTAGCTCGGGACTCTGTTTGCATGTATTAGCTCTAGAATTACCACAGTTATCCAAGTAACGTGGGTACGATCTAAGGAACCATAACTGATTTAATGAGCCATTCGCGGTTTCACCTTAATGCGGCTTGTACTGAGACATGCATGGCTTAATCTTTGAGACAAGCATATGACTACTGGCAGGATCAACCAGGGAGCTGCGTCAACTAGAGCTGAGCAGCCGGCCGCCCGGGAGTGTGTCCCGGGGGCCCGCGCGAACACGCAAGCGTCCGCTCAATTATTCTGCAAACAGGAGGAGGCTGAGCTCCCCTGCACAATACACCTCGAAACCCTCTCAGGTCCCGGCGGCGCGCAGCGCCGTCCTAAGTACTTGGTCGGGTTCGAGAGAGGCGCAATCGCCCGGAGTTTGGCGAGTAGACGCTTTAGGTGCGACCACCCGTGCTCCCAACTGAGCTTGCCGCTGCCGACAGAGGCCCGGGAGCGTGCTGTCGTGGCATTGCCGGCGGGAGACAACACGCGCCACCTACGGTGACCGGCAGCTCCAACGCCAGCGCCACAGAAGGACAAAAGCCCCACTTGGGTGCCGAAGCGAACTCTCCCAGCACAGCGCACGCGCCAACACGTCCGCACAGCTGCGATACAAACCACCTGCGAGAACCGCAGAGGCGACCGAGCAGCAGACGGCGTCGCGGCGCCGAGCGCCGGGCGGCGGCGCATCCTCAGCGCACACAGTCCTCAATCGGACCAGCACACTGCAGATGTCCACGGCGCCGCGTGCAGGGTGCGCCGGCGCGCAGCTGCGCCGCCTGCCGCCTCCGTCGGCCGGCGCGCCTGCCACTGGCCGCCCCCACCAGCCGGCTGTAGCGCGTGCGCCCACGCACCGCGCGGCCAGCACGCCGGGAGGCCCCCCCTCACCGGCCGGGGACGGTCCCACCCAGCCACCGCCGCGTATCGCTTCACACCCAGATGCCATTCACGTTCGTGGGCATGGTGGGTATCGCTGGAACAACCGGTTGGTAGCTCAACCGATCGTCGCCATCACTGATTCACCTCTAGCGAGAACAACCGCACCACAACGGTTTACCAGTTGTTCATTTGCATAACGTCACCAGCAAACGTAGGCGTCCATCGCCATTTGCAAATTCAACGATTGTTGCATGCCTGTGTCAGGTGTCACGACACACTATGTCTGCCCACATACACGCAACAACATGTGCACGCTTCGCGAACACGTGGAAGGTGGCCCCCGTACGTATGCGATGTCCATTGCGCGAACGACTGTCAACCGGCCTCTGTCGCATGTCGCAGATGTGGAACGCAGTGCACCATGCTACCACGGTGTGTGAGAAGAGACGACTACGTCTGACAACACGCGCCACTACATCAACAGACGGCTCATGCTGATCGCCATCCAGGGCATACCACACTGCAATCCAGCTCTTATAGGGAGACGACACGTAGCTGAGTGCACAACATTTGGACCGCATGGTTCGCCGTTGTTGGCGCAGTCGTTGTACGGTCACATGTACCACGATGTATCATTCAGTACATGAGGACCAATGTGCAGTACAGTGTGTGATTTGGACGTACAACATCAGCGGACAGTTGACACAGGCCGTACCACAGCGTAGGCTAAGTGCTTCGCACATGCGAATGCCAATGAACAACTGCAAATGCCAATGAACAACTGCAAAGGGCATTGAGCATGTACGTCCTGCTGCCATCCACATTACAGTGTATAGCTGCAAGGTGTTTAACATGAAGCGATACACTGGGGACCGGGCAGTGCGAGTAGCAAACTATATTGCGGGGGTTGCAGTTAGGCAACACTACACTAATTTAACGCGTCGTATGACAATTACAGAGCAGGTTAAGGCCCAACGTGTGTTGGGTTAAGGCCCAACGTGTGTTGGGTTAAGGCCCAACGTGTGTTGGGTTAAGGCCCAACGTGTGTTGGGTTAAGGCCCAACGTGTGTTGGGTTAAGGCCCAACGTGTGTTGGGTTAAGGCCCAACGTGTGTTGGGTTAAGGCCCAACGTGTGTTGGGTTAAGGCCCAACGTGTGTTGGGTTAAGGCCCAACGTGTGTTGGGTTAAGGCCCAACGTGTGTTGGGTTAAGGCCCAACGTGTGTTGGGTTAAGGCCCAACGTGTGTTGGGTTAAGGCCCAACGTGTGTTGGGTTAAGGCCCAACGTGTGTTGGGTTAAGGCCCAACGTGTGTTGGGTTACGTTAAGGGGCAATGTGGGTTACGTTAAGGGGCAATGTGGGTTACGTTAAGGGGCAATGTGGGTTACGTTACGGCGCAATATAGGTTACGTTACGGCGCAATATAGGTTACGTTAAGGCGCAATATCGGTTACGTTAAGGCGCAATACAGGTTACGTTAAGGCGCAATACAGGTTACGTTAAGGCGCAATACAGGTTACGTTAAGGCGCAATACAGGTTACGTTAAGGCGCAATACAGGTTACGTTAAGGCGCAATACAGGTTACGTTAAGGCGCAATGCAGGTTACGTTAAGGCGCAATGCAGGTTACGTTAAGGCGCAATGCAGGTTACGTTAAGGCGCAATACAGGTTACGTTAAGGCGCAATACAGGTTACGTTAAGGCGCAATACAGGTTACGTTAAGGCGCAATACAGGTTACGTTAAGGCGCAATACAGGTTACGTTAAGGCGCAATACAGGTTACGTTAAGGCGCAATACAGGTTACGTTAAGGCGCAATACAGGTTACGTTAAGGCGCAATACAGGTTACGTTAAGGCGCAATACAGGTTACGTTAAGGCGCAATACAGGTTACGTTAAGGCGCAATACAGGTTACGTTAAGGCGCAATACAGGTTACGTTAAGGCGCAATACAGGTTACGTTAAGGCGCAATACAGGTTACGTTAAGGCGCAATACAGGTTACGTTAAGGCGCAATACAGGTTACGTTAAGGCGCAATACAGGTTACGTTAAGGCGCAATACAGGTTAGGTTAAGGCGCAATACAGGTTAGGTTAAGGCGCAATACAGGTTAGGTTAAGGTACGACATAGGTTAGGTTAAGGTACGACATAGGTTAGGTTAAGGTACGACATAGGTTAGGTTAAGGTACGACATAGGTTAGGTTAAGGTACGACATAGGTTAGGTTAAGGTACGACATAGGTTAGGTTAAGGTACGACATAGGTTAGGTTAAGGTACGACATAGGTTAGGTTAAGGTACGACATAGGTTAGGTTAAGGTACGACATAGGTTAGGTTAAGGTACGACATAGGTTAGGTTAAGGTACGACATAGGTTAGGTTAAGGTACGACATAGGTTAGGTTAAGGTACGACATAGGTTAGGTTAAGGTACGACATAGGTTAGGTTAAGGTACGACATAGGTTAGGTTAAGGTACGACATAGGTTAGGTTAAGGTACGACATAGGTTAGGTTAAGGTACGACATAGGTTAGGTTAAGGTACGACATAGGTTAGGTTAAGGTACGACATAGGTTAGGTTAAGGTACGACATAGGTTAGGTTAAGGTACGACATAGGTTAGGTTAAGGTACGACATAGGTTAGGTTAAGGTACGACATAGGTTAGGTTAAGGTACGACATAGGTTA
>NW_025726228.1:42500-47500 GCF_021461395.2 Schistocerca americana | reverse complement strand
CCAGGGAGCTGCGTCAACTAGAGCTGAGCAGCCGGCCGCCCGGGAGTGTGTCCCGGGGGCCCGCGCGAACACGCAAGCGTCCGCTCAATTATTCTGCAAACAGGAGGAGGCTGAGCTCCCCTGCACAATACACCTCGAAACCCTCTCAGGTCCCGGCGGCGCGCAGCGCCGTCCTAAGTACTTGGTCGGGTTCGAGAGAGGCGCAATCGCCCGGAGTTTGGCGAGTAGACGCTTTAGGTGCGACCACCCGTGCTCCCAACTGAGCTTGCCGCTGCCGACAGAGGCCCGGGAGCGTGCTGTCGTGGCATTGCCGGCGGGAGACAACACGCGCCACCTACGGTGACCGGCAGCTCCAACGCCAGCGCCACAGAAGGACAAAAGCCCCACTTGGGTGCCGAAGCGAACTCTCCCAGCACAGCGCACGCGCCAACACGTCCGCACAGCTGCGATACAAACCACCTGCGAGAACCGCAGAGGCGACCGAGCAGCAGACGGCGTCGCGGCGCCGAGCGCCGGGCGGCGGCGCATCCTCAGCGCACACAGTCCTCAATCGGACCAGCACACTGCAGATGTCCACCGCGCTTCGCACCGGGCCCGCGAGGACCTACTTTGGCCGCACGGCGCCGCGTGCAGGGTGCGCCGGCGCGCAGCTGCGCCGCCTGCCGCCTCCGTCGGCCGGCGCGCCTGCCACTGGCCGCCCCCACCAGCCGGCTGTAGCGCGTGCGCCCACGCACCGCGCGGCCAGCACGCCGGGAGGCCCCCCCTCACCGGCCGGGGACGGTCCCACCCAGCCACCGCCGCGTATCGCTTCACACCCAGATGCCATTCACGTTCGTGGGCATGGTGGGTATCGCTGGAACAACCGGTTGGTAGCTCAACCGATCGTCGCCATCACTGATTCACCTCTAGCGAGAACAACCGCACCACAACGGTTTACCAGTTGTTCATTTGCATAACGTCACCAGCAAACGTAGGCGTCCATCGCCATTTGCAAATTCAACGATTGTTGCATGCCTGTGTCAGGTGTCACGACACACTATGTCTGCCCACATACACGCAACAACATGTGCACGCTTCGCGAACACGTGGAAGGTGGCCCCCGTACGTATGCGATGTCCATTGCGCGAACGACTGTCAACCGGCCTCTGTCGCATGTCGCAGATGTGGAACGCAGTGCACCATGCTATCACGGTGTGTGAGAAGAGACGACTACGTCTGACAACACGCGCCACTACATCAACAGACGGCTCATGCTGATCGCCATCCAGGGCATACCACACTGCAATCCAGCTCTTATAGGGAGACGACACGTAGCTGAGTGCACAACATTTGGACCGCATGGTTCGCCGTTGTTGGCGCAGTCGTTGTACGGTCACATGTACCACGATGTATCATTCAGTACATGAGGACCAATGTGCAGTACAGTGTGTGATTTGGACGTACAACATCAGCGGACAGTTGACACAGGCCGTACCACAGCGTAGGCTAAGTGCTTCGCACATGCGAATGCCAATGAACAACTGCAAATGCCAATGAACAACTGCAAAGGGCATTGAGCATGTACGTCCTGCTGCCATCCACATTACAGTGTATAGCTGCAAGGTGTTTAACATGAAGCGATACACTGGGGACCGGGCAGTGCGAGTAGCAAACTATATTGCGGGGGTTGCAGTTAGGCAACACTACACTAATTTAACGCGTCGTATGACAATTACAGAGCAGGTTAAGGCCCAACGTGTGTTGGGTTAAGGCCCAACGTGTGTTGGGTTAAGGCCCAACGTGTGTTGGGTTAAGGCCCAACGTGTGTTGGGTTAAGGCCCAACGTGTGTTGGGTTAAGGCCCAACGTGTGTTGGGTTAAGGCCCAACGTGTGTTGGGTTAAGGCCCAACGTGTGTTGGGTTAAGGCCCAACGTGTGTTGGGTTAAGGCCCAACGTGTGTTGGGTTAAGGCCCAACGTGTGTTGGGTTAAGGCCCAACGTGTGTTGGGTTAAGGCCCAACGTGTGTTGGGTTACGTTAAGGGGCAATGTGGGTTACGTTAAGGGGCAATGTGGGTTACGTTAAGGGGCAATGTGGGTTACGTTACGGCGCAATATAGGTTACGTTACGGCGCAATATAGGTTACGTTAAGGCGCAATATCGGTTACGTTAAGGCGCAATACAGGTTACGTTAAGGCGCAATACAGGTTACGTTAAGGCGCAATACAGGTTACGTTAAGGCGCAATACAGGTTACGTTAAGGCGCAATACAGGTTACGTTAAGGCGCAATACAGGTTACGTTAAGGCGCAATACAGGTTACGTTAAGGCGCAATGCAGGTTACGTTAAGGCGCAATGCAGGTTACGTTAAGGCGCAATGCAGGTTACGTTAAGGCGCAATGCAGGTTACGTTAAGGCGCAATACAGGTTACGTTAAGGCGCAATACAGGTTACGTTAAGGCGCAATACAGGTTACGTTAAGGCGCAATACAGGTTACGTTAAGGCGCAATACAGGTTACGTTAAGGCGCAATACAGGTTACGTTAAGGCGCAATACAGGTTACGTTAAGGCGCAATACAGGTTACGTTAAGGCGCAATACAGGTTACGTTAAGGCGCAATACAGGTTACGTTAAGGCGCAATACAGGTTACGTTAAGGCGCAATACAGGTTACGTTAAGGCGCAATACAGGTTACGTTAAGGCGCAATACAGGTTACGTTAAGGCGCAATACAGGTTACGTTAAGGCGCAATACAGGTTACGTTAAGGCGCAATACAGGTTACGTTAAGGCGCAATACAGGTTACGTTAAGGCGCAATACAGGTTAGGTTAAGGCGCAATACAGGTTAGGTTAAGGTCGCAATACAGGTTAGGTTAAGGTACGACATAGGTTAGGTTAAGGTACGACATAGGTTAGGTTAAGGTACGACATAGGTTAGGTTAAGGTACGACATAGGTTAGGTTAAGGTACGACATAGGTTAGGTTAAGGTACGACATAGGTTAGGTTAAGGTACGACATAGGTTAGGTTAAGGTACGACATAGGTTAGGTTAAGGTACGACATAGGTTAGGCTAAGGTACGACATAGGTTAGGTTAAGGTACGACATAGGTTAGGTTAAGGTACGACATAGGTTAGGTTAAGGTACGACATAGGTTAGGTTAAGGTACGACATAGGTTAGGTTAAGGTACGACATAGGTTAGGTTAAGGTACGACATAGGTTAGGTTAAGGTACGACATAGGTTAGGTTAAGGTACGACATAGGTTAGGTTAAGGTACGACATAGGTTAGGTTAAGGTACGACATAGGTTAGGTTAAGGTACGACATAGGTTAGGTTAAGGTACGACATAGGTTAGGTTAAGGTACGACATAGGTTAGGTTAAGGTACGACATAGGTTAGGTTAAGGTACGACATAGGTTAGGTTAAGGTACGACATAGGTTAGGTTAAGGTACGACATAGGTTAGGTTAAGGTACGACATAGGTTAGGTTAAGGTACGACATAGGTTAGGTTAAGGTACGACATAGGTTAGGTTAAGGTACGACATAGGTTAGGTTAAGGTACGACATAGGTTAGGTTAAGGTACGACATAGGTTAGGTTAAGGTACGACATAGGTTAGGTTAAGGTACGACATAGGTTAGGTTAAGGTACGACATAGGTTAGGTTACGGTACGACATAGGTTAGGTTACGGTACGACATAGGTTAGGTTACGGTACGACATAGGTTAGGTTACGGTACGACATAGGTTAGGTTACGGTACGACATAGGTTAGGTTACGGTACGACATAGGTTAGGTTACGGTACGACATAGGTTAGGTTACGGTACGACATAGGTTAGGTTACGGTACGATATAGGTTAGGTTACGGTACGATATAGGTTAGGTTAAGGTACACATTGTTGTAAGGAAAGGTTTAATGGGGGGCGGGGCGGGGCGGCCGGTTTGTTGATTGTGATTATAGTAAGTGGATGCCTGCGGCATCATCTGATTTGCCACGTCAGGATGCACCTTTGGCTCATGACAGGCGGCGCTCTCATTCCATGCTTGTGGCAGACCTGTGTCTTTCATTCCTGCCATTGTTTGTGTGCTGTGAGAGGAGGCAGTATTGTGATGTTGGGTGCACCCCTGTGTAGGACATGTGTGGGTGTTGGTGGCTTGGCTGAGCAATGGTGGTTGTCGGGTGGGTGGGATATTCTGTTTTCTGAGTGGACCTCCCAGTCTGGTTATGACAGTGTGGATTGTCTAATGTGGCGGAGAGGATGCACTGGGTGTTGTTCCATGCTGGTGCTTACATATTGTCTGTGTGCGTGTTACAGGCAGAGAGTAGTGCGTGATAAGGGTGTGTGGCTGACGTGTGGTTGTGATTGTGAGCAGAGTCTTTCAGCATGTATACGGACAGTTGTATACATTATCTGTATTCTGATGGCTCTATCTATTACTAATCAGCGCCGTGTATACGTTTAATCCGGTTCCAGTCGAAACTGTTGTATCTCTGTACATTAGTGACACGGCGAGCCCGCTATGTAGTTACTCGTCTCGGCAGCTTCCACCGGTGTATGGCAAATGATTATAAGGAATCAGTCTAGTCGTCAATACCGATGGTGTGACGTCACATGTCTGGGGTGGGGGACGCTGCGCCCTTCCGGTGGGTCATGGCCTAGAAAGACTCTTCCCACGCAGGGGGGCGTGGACTGTCATTGACTCTTCCAGGTAATATACTTGCCGTACGTTCTTGCGACTGCGAGTGCAACGCTCACCGGTACCGACATGGATGGAGCGCCTCCTAGCTGACCGCTCAGCATCGGCATTCGTACAGAGAGCAACGCGGTCGCGTCTCTAGCTCGTAACTGGTACAGCCCGCAGCTCATGTATAGGGACAGCGGGAATGTCGCATATTGGAGATAACTCTTCATGAAACGCATGTTATAGGGGTGGATTGCACATTGCGACTGCGGGAAAAGTCCGCCGTTCATCCGCTGGAGTTGCGAGTTGGGCGGTTGGAGTGGGGCGCAGGTGGAGTG
>NW_025726228.1:27500-32500 GCF_021461395.2 Schistocerca americana | reverse complement strand
CTGGCAGGATCAACCAGGGAGCTGCGTCAACTAGAGCTGAGCAGCCGGCCGCCCGGGAGTGTGTCCCGGGGGCCCGCGCGAACACGCAAGCGTCCGCTCAATTATTCTGCAAACAGGAGGAGGCTGAGCTCCCCTGCACAATACACCTCGAAACCCTCTCAGGTCCCGGCGGCGCGCAGCGCCGTCCTAAGTACTTGGTCGGGTTCGAGAGAGGCGCAATCGCCCGGAGTTTGGCGAGTAGACGCTTTAGGTGCGACCACCCGTGCTCCCAACTGAGCTTGCCGCTGCCGACAGAGGCCCGGGAGCGTGCTGTCGTGGCATTGCCGGCGGGAGACAACACGCGCCACCTACGGTGACCGGCAGCTCCAACGCCAGCGCCACAGAAGGACAAAAGCCCCACTTGGGTGCCGAAGCGAACTCTCCCAGCACAGCGCACGCGCCAACACGTCCGCACAGCTGCGATACAAACCACCTGCGAGAACCGCAGAGGCGACCGAGCAGCAGACGGCGTCGCGGCGCCGAGCGCCGGGCGGCGGCGCATCCTCAGCGCACACAGTCCTCAATCGGACCAGCACACTGCAGATGTCCACCGCGCTTCGCACCGGGCCCGCGAGGACCTACTTTGGCCGCACGGCGCCGCGTGCAGGGTGCGCCGGCGCGCAGCTGCGCCGCCTGCCGCCTCCGTCGGCCGGCGCGCCTGCCACTGGCCGCCCCCACCAGCCGGCTGTAGCGCGTGCGCCCACGCACCGCGCGGCCAGCACGCCGGGAGGCCCCCCCTCACCGGCCGGGGACGGTCCCACCCAGCCACCGCCGCGTATCGCTTCACACCCAGATGCCATTCACGTTCGTGGGCATGGTGGGTATCGCTGGAACAACCGGTTGGTAGCTCAACCGATCGTCGCCATCACTGATTCACCTCTAGCGAGAACAACCGCACCACAACGGTTTACCAGTTGTTCATTTGCATAACGTCACCAGCAAACGTAGGCGTCCATCGCCATTTGCAAATTCAACGATTGTTGCATGCCTGTGTCAGGTGTCACGACACACTATGTCTGCCCACATACACGCAACAACATGTGCACGCTTCGCGAACACGTGGAAGGTGGCCCCCGTACGTATGCGATGTCCATTGCGCGAACGACTGTCAACCGGCCTCTGTCGCATGTCGCAGATGTGGAACGCAGTGCACCATGCTATCACGGTGTGTGAGAAGAGACGACTACGTCTGACAACACGCGCCACTACATCAACAGACGGCTCATGCTGATCGCCATCCAGGGCATACCACACTGCAATCCAGCTCTTATAGGGAGACGACACGTAGCTGAGTGCACAACATTTGGACCGCATGGTTCGCCGTTGTTGGCGCAGTCGTTGTACGGTCACATGTACCACGATGTATCATTCAGTACATGAGGACCAATGTGCAGTACAGTGTGTGATTTGGACGTACAACATCAGCGGACAGTTGACACAGGCCGTACCACAGCGTAGGCTAAGTGCTTCGCACATGCGAATGCCAATGAACAACTGCAAATGCCAATGAACAACTGCAAAGGGCATTGAGCATGTACGTCCTGCTGCCATCCACATTACAGTGTATAGCTGCAAGGTGTTTAACATGAAGCGATACACTGGGGACCGGGCAGTGCGAGTAGCAAACTATATTGCGGGGGTTGCAGTTAGGCAACACTACACTAATTTAACGCGTCGTATGACAATTACAGAGCAGGTTAAGGCCCAACGTGTGTTGGGTTAAGGCCCAACGTGTGTTGGGTTAAGGCCCAACGTGTGTTGGGTTAAGGCCCAACGTGTGTTGGGTTAAGGCCCAACGTGTGTTGGGTTAAGGCCCAACGTGTGTTGGGTTAAGGCCCAACGTGTGTTGGGTTAAGGCCCAACGTGTGTTGGGTTAAGGCCCAACGTGTGTTGGGTTAAGGCCCAACGTGTGTTGGGTTAAGGCCCAACGTGTGTTGGGTTAAGGCCCAACGTGTGTTGGGTTACGTTAAGGGGCAATGTGGGTTACGTTAAGGGGCAATGTGGGTTACGTTAAGGGGCAATGTGGGTTACGTTACGGCGCAATATAGGTTACGTTACGGCGCAATATAGGTTACGTTAAGGCGCAATACAGGTTACGTTAAGGCGCAATACAGGTTACGTTAAGGCGCAATACAGGTTACGTTAAGGCGCAATACAGGTTACGTTAAGGCGCAATACAGGTTACGTTAAGGCGCAATACAGGTTACGTTAAGGCGCAATACAGGTTACGTTAAGGCGCAATACAGGTTACGTTAAGGCGCAATACAGGTTACGTTAAGGCGCAATGCAGGTTACGTTAAGGCGCAATGCAGGTTACGTTAAGGCGCAATACAGGTTACGTTAAGGCGCAATACAGGTTACGTTAAGGCGCAATACAGGTTACGTTAAGGCGCAATACAGGTTACGTTAAGGCGCAATACAGGTTACGTTAAGGCGCAATACAGGTTACGTTAAGGCGCAATACAGGTTACGTTAAGGCGCAATACAGGTTACGTTAAGGCGCAATACAGGTTACGTTAAGGCGCAATACAGGTTACGTTAAGGCGCAATACAGGTTACGTTAAGGCGCAATACAGGTTACGTTAAGGCGCAATACAGGTTACGTTAAGGCGCAATACAGGTTACGTTAAGGCGCAATACAGGTTACGTTAAGGCGCAATACAGGTTACGTTAAGGCGCAATACAGGTTACGTTAAGGCGCAATACAGGTTACGTTAAGGCGCAATACAGGTTACGTTAAGGCGCAATACAGGTTACGTTAAGGCGCAATACAGGTTACGTTAAGGCGCAATACAGGTTAGGTTAAGGCGCAATACAGGTTAGGTTAAGGCGCAATACAGGTTAGGTTAAGGTACGACATAGGTTAGGTTAAGGTACGACATAGGTTAGGTTAAGGTACGACATAGGTTAGGTTAAGGTACGACATAGGTTAGGTTAAGGTACGACATAGGTTAGGTTAAGGTACGACATAGGTTAGGTTAAGGTACGACATAGGTTAGGTTAAGGTACGACATAGGTTAGGTTAAGGTACGACATAGGTTAGGTTAAGGTACGACATAGGTTAGGTTAAGGTACGACATAGGTTAGGTTAAGGTACGACATAGGTTAGGTTAAGGTACGACATAGGTTAGGTTAAGGTACGACATAGGTTAGGTTAAGGTACGACATAGGTTAGGTTAAGGTACGACATAGGTTAGGTTAAGGTACGACATAGGTTAGGTTAAGGTACGACATAGGTTAGGTTAAGGTACGACATAGGTTAGGTTAAGGTACGACATAGGTTAGGTTAAGGTACGACATAGGTTAGGTTAAGGTACGACATAGGTTAGGTTAAGGTACGACATAGGTTAGGTTAAGGTACGACATAGGTTAGGTTAAGGTACGACATAGGTTAGGTTAAGGTACGACATAGGTTAGGTTAAGGTACGACATAGGTTAGGTTAAGGTACGACATAGGTTAGGTTAAGGTACGACATAGGTTAGGTTAAGGTACGACATAGGTTAGGTTAAGGTACGACATAGGTTAGGTTAAGGTACGACATAGGTTAGGTTAAGGTACGACATAGGTTAGGTTACGGTACGACATAGGTTAGGTTACGGTACCACATAGGTTAGGTTACGGTACGACATAGGTTAGGTTACGGTACGACATAGGTTAGGTTACGGTACGACATAGGTTAGGTTACGGTACGACATAGGTTAGGTTACGGTACGACATAGGTTAGGTTACGGTACGACATAGGTTAGGTTACGGTACGACATAGGTTAGGTTACGGTACGATATAGGTTAGGTTACGGTACGATATAGGTTAGGTTAAGGTACACATTGTTGTAAGGAAAGGTTTAATGGGGGGCGGGGCGGGGCGGCCGGTTTGTTGATTGTGATTATAGTAAGTGGATGCCTGCGGCATCATCTGATTTGCCACGTCAGGATGCACCTTTGGCTCATGACAGGCGGCGCTCTCATTCCATGCTTGTGGCAGACCTGTGTCTTTCATTCCTGCCATTGTTTGTGTGCTGTGAGAGGAGGCAGTATTGTGATGTTGGGTGCACCCCTGTGTAGGACATGTGTGGGTGTTGGTGGCTTGGCTGAGCAATGGTGGTTGTCGGGTGGGTGGGATATTCTGTTTTCTGAGTGGACCTCCCAGTCTGGTTATGACAGTGTGGATTGTCTAATGTGGCGGAGAGGATGCACTGGGTGTTGTTCCATGCTGGTGCTTACATATTGTCTGTGTGCGTGTTACAGGCAGAGAGTAGTGCGTGATAAGGGTGTGTGGCTGACGTGTGGTTGTGATTGTGAGCAGAGTCTTTCAGCATGTATACGGACAGTTGTATACATTATCTGTATTCTGATGGCTCTATCTATTACTAATCAGCGCCGTGTATACGTTTAATCCGGTTCCAGTCGAAACTGTTGTATCTCTGTACATTAGTGACACGGCGAGCCCGCTATGTAGTTACTCGTCTCGGCAGCTTCCACCGGTGTATGGCAAATGATTATAAGGAATCAGTCTAGTCGTCAATACCGATGGTGTGACGTCACATGTCTGGGGTGGGGGACGCTGCGCCCTTCCGGTGGGTCATGGCCTAGAAAGACTCTTCCCACGCAGGGGGGCGTGGACTGTCATTGACTCTTCCAGGTAATATACTTGCCGTACGTTCTTGCGACTGCGAGTGCAACGCTCACCGGTACCGACATGGATGGAGCGCCTCCTAGCTGACCGCTCAGCATCGGCATTCGTACAGAGAGCAACGCGGTCGCGTCTCTAGCTCGTAACTGGTACAGCCCGCAGCTCATGTATAGGGACAGCGGGAATGTCGCATATTGGAGATAACTCTTCATGAAACGCATGTTATAGGGGTGGATTGCACATTGCGACTGCGGGAAAAGTCCGCCGTTCATCCGCTGGAGTTGCGAGTTGGGCGGTTGGAGTGGGGCGCAGGTGGAGTGATTGCCGGTC
>NW_025726228.1:15000-20000 GCF_021461395.2 Schistocerca americana | reverse complement strand
AAGTAAACGTGCCGGCCCACCGAGACACTCACTCAAGAGCACCCTGGTAGGATTGCAACGGGGTCCGCCTCGGGACGCACGAGCACGCACGAGGCGCGTCGCACGCCTTCGGCTCGCCCCACCGGCAGGACGTCCCACGATACATGCCAGTTAAACACCGACGGGCGGTGAACCAACAGCGTGGGACACAAATCCAACTACGAGCTTTTTAACCGCAACAACTTTAATATACGCTATTGGAGCTGGAATTACCGCGGCTGCTGGCACCAGACTTGCCCTCCAATAGATACTCGTTAAAGGATTTAAAGTGTACTCATTCCGATTACGGGGCCTCGGATGAGTCCCGTATCGTTATTTTTCGTCACTACCTCCCCGTGCCGGGAGTGGGTAATTTGCGCGCCTGCTGCCTTCCTTGGATGTGGTAGCCGTTTCTCAGGCTCCCTCTCCGGAATCGAACCCTGATTCCCCGTTACCCGTTACAACCATGGTAGGCGCAGAACCTACCATCGACAGTTGATAAGGCAGACATTTGAAAGATGCGTCGCCGGTACGAGGACCGTGCGATCAGCCCAAAGTTATTCAGAGTCACCAAGGCAAACGGACCGGACGAGCCGACCGATTGGTTTTGATCTAATAAAAGCGTCCCTTCCATCTCTGGTCGGGACTCTGCTTGCATGTATTAGCTCTAGAATTACCACAGTTATCCAAGTAACGTGGGTACGATCTAAGGAACCATAACTGATTTAATGAGCCATTCGCGGTTTCACCTTAATGCGGCTTGTACTGAGACATGCATGGCTTAATCTTTGAGACAAGCATATGACTACTGGCAGGATCAACCAGGGAGCTGCGTCAACTAGAGCTGAGCAGCCGGCCGCCCGGGAGTGTGTCCCGGGGGCCCGCGCGAACACGCAAGCGTCCGCTCAATTATTCTGCAAACAGGAGGAGGCTGAGCTCCCCTGCACAATACACCTCGAAACCCTCTCAGGTCCCGGCGGCGCGCAGCGCCGTCCTAAGTACTTGGTCGGGTTCGAGAGAGGCGCAATCGCCCGGAGTTTGGCGAGTAGACGCTTTAGGTGCGACCACCCGTGCTCCCAACTGAGCTTGCCGCTGCCGACAGAGGCCCGGGAGCGTGCTGTCGTGGCATTGCCGGCGGGAGACAACACGCGCCACCTACGGTGACCGGCAGCTCCAACGCCAGCGCCACAGAAGGACAAAAGCCCCACTTGGGTGCCGAAGCGAACTCTCCCAGCACAGCGCACGCGCCAACACGTCCGCACAGCTGCGATACAAACCACCTGCGAGAACCGCAGAGGCGACCGAGCAGCAGACGGCGTCGCGGCGCCGAGCGCCGGGCGGCGGCGCATCCTCAGCGCACACAGTCCTCAATCGGACCAGCACACTGCAGATGTCCACCGCGCTTCGCACCGGGCCCGCGAGGACCTACTTTGGCCGCACGGCGCCGCGTGCAGGGTGCGCCGGCGCGCAGCTGCGCCGCCTGCCGCCTCCGTCGGCCGGCGCGCCTGCCACTGGCCGCCCCCACCAGCCGGCTGTAGCGCGTGCGCCCACGCACCGCGCGGCCAGCACGCCGGGAGGCCCCCCCTCACCGGCCGGGGACGGTCCCACCCAGCCACCGCCGCGTATCGCTTCACACCCAGATGCCATTCACGTTCGTGGGCATGGTGGGTATCGCTGGAACAACCGGTTGGTAGCTCAACCGATCGTCGCCATCACTGATTCACCTCTAGCGAGAACAACCGCACCACAACGGTTTACCAGTTGTTCATTTGCATAACGTCACCAGCAAACGTAGGCGTCCATCGCCATTTGCAAATTCAACGATTGTTGCATGCCTGTGTCAGGTGTCACGACACACTATGTCTGCCCACATACACGCAACAACATGTGCACGCTTCGCGAACACGTGGAAGGTGGCCCCCGTACGTATGCGATGTCCATTGCGCGAACGACTGTCAACCGGCCTCTGTCGCATGTCGCAGATGTGGAACGCAGTGCACCATGCTATCACGGTGTGTGAGAAGAGACGACTACGTCTGACAACACGCGCCACTACATCAACAGACGGCTCATGCTGATCGCCATCCAGGGCATACCACACTGCAATCCAGCTCTTATAGGGAGACGACACGTAGCTGAGTGCACAACATTTGGACCGCATGGTTCGCCGTTGTTGGCGCAGTCGTTGTACGGTCACATGTACCACGATGTATCATTCAGTACATGAGGACCAATGTGCAGTACAGTGTGTGATTTGGACGTACAACATCAGCGGACAGTTGACACAGGCCGTACCACAGCGTAGGCTAAGTGCTTCGCACATGCGAATGCCAATGAACAACTGCAAATGCCAATGAACAACTGCAAAGGGCATTGAGCATGTACGTCCTGCTGCCATCCACATTACAGTGTATAGCTGCAAGGTGTTTAACATGAAGCGATACACTGGGGACCGGGCAGTGCGAGTAGCAAACTATATTGCGGGGGTTGCAGTTAGGCAACACTACACTAATTTAACGCGTCGTATGACAATTACAGAGCAGGTTAAGGCCCAACGTGTGTTGGGTTAAGGCCCAACGTGTGTTGGGTTAAGGCCCAACGTGTGTTGGGTTAAGGCCCAACGTGTGTTGGGTTAAGGCCCAACGTGTGTTGGGTTAAGGCCCAACGTGTGTTGGGTTAAGGCCCAACGTGTGTTGGGTTAAGGCCCAACGTGTGTTGGGTTAAGGCCCAACGTGTGTTGGGTTAAGGCCCAACGTGTGTTGGGTTAAGGCCCAACGTGTGTTGGGTTAAGGCCCAACGTGTGTTGGGTTAAGGCCCAACGTGTGTTGGGTTACGTTAAGGGGCAATGTGGGTTACGTTAAGGGGCAATGTGGGTTACGTTAAGGGGCAATGTGGGTTACGTTACGGCGCAATATAGGTTACGTTACGGCGCAATATAGGTTACGTTAAGGCGCAATATCGGTTACGTTAAGGCGCAATACAGGTTACGTTAAGGCGCAATACAGGTTACGTTAAGGCGCAATACAGGTTACGTTAAGGCGCAATACAGGTTACGTTAAGGCGCAATACAGGTTACGTTAAGGCGCAATACAGGTTACGTTAAGGCGCAATACAGGTTACGTTAAGGCGCAATACAGGTTACGTTAAGGCGCAATGCAGGTTACGTTAAGGCGCAATGCAGGTTACGTTAAGGCGCAATACAGGTTACGTTAAGGCGCAATACAGGTTACGTTAAGGCGCAATACAGGTTACGTTAAGGCGCAATACAGGTTACGTTAAGGCGCAATACAGGTTACGTTAAGGCGCAATACAGGTTACGTTAAGGCGCAATACAGGTTACGTTAAGGCGCAATACAGGTTACGTTAAGGCGCAATACAGGTTACGTTAAGGCGCAATACAGGTTACGTTAAGGCGCAATACAGGTTACGTTAAGGCGCAATACAGGTTACGTTAAGGCGCAATACAGGTTACGTTAAGGTACGACATAGGTTAGGTTAAGGTACGACATAGGTTAGGTTAAGGTACGACATAGGTTAGGTTAAGGTACGACATAGGTTAGGTTAAGGTACGACATAGGTTAGGTTAAGGTACGACATAGGTTAGGTTAAGGTACGACATAGGTTAGGTTAAGGTACGACATAGGTTAGGTTAAGGTACGACATAGGTTAGGTTAAGGTACGACATAGGTTAGGTTAAGGTACGACATAGGTTAGGTTAAGGTACGACATAGGTTAGGTTAAGGTACGACATAGGTTAGGTTAAGGTACGACATAGGTTAGGTTAAGGTACGACATAGGTTAGGTTAAGGTACGACATAGGTTAGGTTAAGGTACGACATAGGTTAGGTTAAGGTACGACATAGGTTAGGTTAAGGTACGACATAGGTTAGGTTAAGGTACGACATAGGTTAGGTTAAGGTACGACATAGGTTAGGTTAAGGTACGACATAGGTTAGGTTAAGGTACGACATAGGTTAGGTTAAGGTACGACATAGGTTAGGTTAAGGTACGACATAGGTTAGGTTAAGGTACGACATAGGTTAGGTTAAGGTACGACATAGGTTAGGTTAAGGTACGACATAGGTTAGGTTAAGGTACGACATAGGTTAGGTTAAGGTACGACATAGGTTAGGTTAAGGTACGACATAGGTTAGGTTAAGGTACGACATAGGTTAGGTTAAGGTACGACATAGGTTAGGTTAAGGTACGACATAGGTTAGGTTACGGTACGACATAGGTTAGGTTACGGTACGACATAGGTTAGGTTACGGTACGACATAGGTTAGGTTACGGTACGACATAGGTTAGGTTACGGTACGACATAGGTTAGGTTACGGTACGACATAGGTTAGGTTACGGTACGACATAGGTTAGGTTACGGTACGACATAGGTTAGGTTACGGTACGACATAGGTTAGGTTACGGTACGACATAGGTTAGGTTACGGTACGACATAGGTTAGGTTACGGTACGATATAGGTTAGGTTAAGGTACACATTGTTGTAAGGAAAGGTTTAATGGGGGGCGGGGCGGGGCGGCCGGTTTGTTGATTGTGATTATAGTAAGTGGATGCCTGCGGCATCATCTGATTTGCCACGTCAGGATGCACCTTTGGCTCATGACAGGCGGCGCTCTCATTCCATGCTTGTGGCAGACCTGTGTCTTTCATTCCTGCCATTGTTTGTGTGCTGTGAGAGGAGGCAGTATTGTGATGTTGGGTGCACCCCTGTGTAGGACATGTGTGGGTGTTGGTGGCTTGGCTGAGCAATGGTGGTTGTCGGGTGGGTGGGATATTCTGTTTTCTGAGTGGACCTCCCAGTCTGGTTATGACAGTGTGGATTGTCTAATGTGGCGGAGAGGATGCACTGGGTGTTGTTCCATGCTGGTGCTTACATATTGTCTGTGTGCGTGTTACAGGCAGAGAGTAGTGCGTGATAAGGGTGTGTGGCTGACGTGTGGTTGTGATTGTGAGCAGAGTCTTT
>NW_025726228.1:0-7500 GCF_021461395.2 Schistocerca americana | reverse complement strand
TTAATCATTACCTCGGGTTCCGAAAACCAACAAAATAGAACCGAGGTCCTATTCCATTATTCCATGCACACAGTATTCAGGCGGGCTTGCCTGCTTTAAGCACTCTAATTTGTTCAAAGTAAACGTGCCGGCCCACCGAGACACTCACTCAAGAGCACCCTGGTAGGATTGCAACGGGGTCCGCCTCGGGACGCACGAGCACGCACGAGGCGCGTCGCACGCCTTCGGCTCGCCCCACCGGCAGGACGTCCCACGATACATGCCAGTTAAACACCGACGGGCGGTGAACCAACAGCGTGGGACACAAATCCAACTACGAGCTTTTTAACCGCAACAACTTTAATATACGCTATTGGAGCTGGAATTACCGCGGCTGCTGGCACCAGACTTGCCCTCCAATAGATACTCGTTAAAGGATTTAAAGTGTACTCATTCCGATTACGGGGCCTCGGATGAGTCCCGTATCGTTATTTTTCGTCACTACCTCCCCGTGCCGGGAGTGGGTAATTTGCGCGCCTGCTGCCTTCCTTGGATGTGGTAGCCGTTTCTCAGGCTCCCTCTCCGGAATCGAACCCTGATTCCCCGTTACCCGTTACAACCATGGTAGGCGCAGAACCTACCATCGACAGTTGATAAGGCAGACATTTGAAAGATGCGTCGCCGGTACGAGGACCGTGCGATCAGCCCAAAGTTATTCAGAGTCACCAAGGCAAACGGACCGGACGAGCCGACCGATTGGTTTTGATCTAATAAAAGCGTCCCTTCCATCTCTGGTCGGGACTCTGTTTGCATGTATTAGCTCTAGAATTACCACAGTTATCCAAGTAACGTGGGTACGATCTAAGGAACCATAACTGATTTAATGAGCCATTCGCGGTTTCACCTTAATGCGGCTTGTACTGAGACATGCATGGCTTAATCTTTGAGACAAGCATATGACTACTGGCAGGATCAACCAGGGAGCTGCGTCAACTAGAGCTGAGCAGCCGGCCGCCCGGGAGTGTGTCCCGGGGGCCCGCGCGAACACGCAAGCGTCCGCTCAATTATTCTGCAAACAGGAGGAGGCTGAGCTCCCCTGCACAATACACCTCGAAACCCTCTCAGGTCCCGGCGGCGCGCAGCGCCGTCCTAAGTACTTGGTCGGGTTCGAGAGAGGCGCAATCGCCCGGAGTTTGGCGAGTAGACGCTTTAGGTGCGACCACCCGTGCTCCCAACTGAGCTTGCCGCTGCCGACAGAGGCCCGGGAGCGTGCTGTCGTGGCATTGCCGGCGGGAGACAACACGCGCCACCTACGGTGACCGGCAGCTCCAACGCCAGCGCCACAGAAGGACAAAAGCCCCACTTGGGTGCCGAAGCGAACTCTCCCAGCACAGCGCACGCGCCAACACGTCCGCACAGCTGCGATACAAACCACCTGCGAGAACCGCAGAGGCGACCGAGCAGCAGACGGCGTCGCGGCGCCGAGCGCCGGGCGGCGGCGCATCCTCAGCGCACACAGTCCTCAATCGGACCAGCACACTGCAGATGTCCACCGCGCTTCGCACCGGGCCCGCGAGGACCTACTTTGGCCGCACGGCGCCGCGTGCAGGGTGCGCCGGCGCGCAGCTGCGCCGCCTGCCGCCTCCGTCGGCCGGCGCGCCTGCCACTGGCCGCCCCCACCAGCCGGCTGTAGCGCGTGCGCCCACGCACCGCGCGGCCAGCACGCCGGGAGGCCCCCCCTCACCGGCCGGGGACGGTCCCACCCAGCCACCGCCGCGTATCGCTTCACACCCAGATGCCATTCACGTTCGTGGGCATGGTGGGTATCGCTGGAACAACCGGTTGGTAGCTCAACCGATCGTCGCCATCACTGATTCACCTCTAGCGAGAACAACCGCACCACAACGGTTTACCAGTTGTTCATTTGCATAACGTCACCAGCAAACGTAGGCGTCCATCGCCATTTGCAAATTCAACGATTGTTGCATGCCTGTGTCAGGTGTCACGACACACTATGTCTGCCCACATACACGCAACAACATGTGCACGCTTCGCGAACACGTGGAAGGTGGCCCCCGTACGTATGCGATGTCCATTGCGCGAACGACTGTCAACCGGCCTCTGTCGCATGTCGCAGATGTGGAACGCAGTGCACCATGCTATCACGGTGTGTGAGAAGAGACGACTACGTCTGACAACACGCGCCACTACATCAACAGACGGCTCATGCTGATCGCCATCCAGGGCATACCACACTGCAATCCAGCTCTTATAGGGAGACGACACGTAGCTGAGTGCACAACATTTGGACCGCATGGTTCGCCGTTGTTGGCGCAGTCGTTGTACGGTCACATGTACCACGATGTATCATTCAGTACATGAGGACCAATGTGCAGTACAGTGTGTGATTTGGACGTACAACATCAGCGGACAGTTGACACAGGCCGTACCACAGCGTAGGCTAAGTGCTTCGCACATGCGAATGCCAATGAACAACTGCAAATGCCAATGAACAACTGCAAAGGGCATTGAGCATGTACGTCCTGCTGCCATCCACATTACAGTGTATAGCTGCAAGGTGTTTAACATGAAGCGATACACTGGGGACCGGGCAGTGCGAGTAGCAAACTATATTGCGGGGGTTGCAGTTAGGCAACACTACACTAATTTAACGCGTCGTATGACAATTACAGAGCAGGTTAAGGCCCAACGTGTGTTGGGTTAAGGCCCAACGTGTGTTGGGTTAAGGCCCAACGTGTGTTGGGTTAAGGCCCAACGTGTGTTGGGTTAAGGCCCAACGTGTGTTGGGATAAGGCCCAACGTGTGTTGGGTTAAGGCCCAACGTGTGTTGGGTTAAGGCCCAACGTGTGTTGGGTTAAGGCCCAACGTGTGTTGGGTTAAGGCCCAACGTGTGTTGGGTTAAGGCCCAACGTGTGTTGGGTTACGTTAAGGGGCAATGTGGGTTACGTTAAGGGGCAATGTGGGTTACGTTAAGGGGCAATGTGGGTTACGTTACGGCGCAATATAGGTTACGTTACGGCGCAATATAGGTTACGTTAAGGCGCAATATCGGTTACGTTAAGGCGCAATACAGGTTACGTTAAGGCGCAATACAGGTTACGTTAAGGCGCAATACAGGTTACGTTAAGGCGCAATACAGGTTACGTTAAGGCGCAATACAGGTTACGTTAAGGCGCAATACAGGTTACGTTAAGGCGCAATACAGGTTACGTTAAGGCGCAATACAGGTTACGTTAAGGCGCAATGCAGGTTACGTTAAGGCGCAATGCAGGTTACGTTAAGGCGCAATACAGGTTACGTTAAGGCGCAATACAGGTTACGTTAAGGCGCAATACAGGTTACGTTAAGGCGCAATACAGGTTACGTTAAGGCGCAATACAGGTTACGTTAAGGCGCAATACAGGTTACGTTAAGGCGCAATACAGGTTACGTTAAGGCGCAATACAGGTTACGTTAAGGCGCAATACAGGTTACGTTAAGGCGCAATACAGGTTACGTTAAGGCGCAATACAGGTTACGTTAAGGCGCAATACAGGTTACGTTAAGGCGCAATACAGGTTACGTTAAGGCGCAATACAGGTTACGTTAAGGCGCAATACAGGTTACGTTAAGGCGCAATACAGGTTACGTTAAGGCGCAATACAGGTTACGTTAAGGCGCAATACAGGTTACGTTAAGGCGCAATACAGGTTACGTTAAGGCGCAATACAGGTTAGGTTAAGGCGCAATACAGGTTAGGTTAAGGTACGACATAGGTTAGGTTAAGGTACGACATAGGTTAGGTTAAGGTACGACATAGGTTAGGTTAAGGTACGACATAGGTTAGGTTAAGGTACGACATAGGTTAGGTTAAGGTACGACATAGGTTAGGTTAAGGTACGACATAGGTTAGGTTAAGGTACGACATAGGTTAGGTTAAGGTACGACATAGGTTAGGTTAAGGTACGACATAGGTTAGGTTAAGGTACGACATAGGTTAGGTTAAGGTACGACATAGGTTAGGTTAAGGTACGACATAGGTTAGGTTAAGGTACGACATAGGTTAGGTTAAGGTACGACATAGGTTAGGTTAAGGTACGACATAGGTTAGGTTAAGGTACGACATAGGTTAGGTTAAGGTACGACATAGGTTAGGTTAAGGTACGACATAGGTTAGGTTAAGGTACGACATAGGTTAGGTTAAGGTACGACATAGGTTAGGTTAAGGTACGACATAGGTTAGGTTAAGGTACGACATAGGTTAGGTTAAGGTACGACATAGGTTAGGTTAAGGTACGACATAGGTTAGGTTAAGGTACGACATAGGTTAGGTTAAGGTACGACATAGGTTAGGTTAAGGTACGACATAGGTTAGGTTAAGGTACGACATAGGTTAGGTTAAGGTACGACATAGGTTAGGTTAAGGTACGACATAGGTTAGGTTAAGGTACGACATAGGTTAGGTTAAGGTACGACATAGGTTAGGTTAAAGGTACGACATAGGTTAGGTTACGGTACGACATAGGTTAGGTTACGGTACGACATAGGTTAGGTTACGGTACGACATAGGTTAGGTTACGGTACGACATAGGTTAGGTTACGGTACGACATAGGTTAGGTTACGGTACGACATAGGTTAGGTTACGGTACGACATAGGTTAGGTTACGGTACGACATAGGTTAGGTTACGGTACGACATAGGTTAGGTTACGGTACGACATAGGTTAGGTTACGGTACGACATAGGTTAGGTTACGGTACGATATAGGTTAGGTTACGGTACGATATAGGTTAGGTTAAGGTACACATTGTTGTAAGGAAAGGTTTAATGGGGGGCGGGGCGGGGCGGCCGGTTTGTTGATTGTGATTATAGTAAGTGGATGCCTGCGGCATCATCTGATTTGCCACGTCAGGATGCACCTTTGGCTCATGACAGGCGGCGCTCTCATTCCATGCTTGTGGCAGACCTGTGTCTTTCATTCCTGCCATTGTTTGTGTGCTGTGAGAGGAGGCAGTATTGTGATGTTGGGTGCACCCCTGTGTAGGACATGTGTGGGTGTTGGTGGCTTGGCTGAGCAATGGTGGTTGTCGGGTGGGTGGGATATTCTGTTTCTGAGTGGACCTCCCAGTCTGGTTATGACAGTGTGGATTGTCTAATGTGGCGGAGAGGATGCACTGGGTGTTGTTCCATGCTGGTGCTTACATATTGTCTGTGTGCGTGTTACAGGCAGAGAGTAGTGCGTGATAAGGGTGTGTGGCTGACGTGTGGTTGTGATTGTGAGCAGAGTCTTTCAGCATGTATACGGACAGTTGTATACATTATCTGTATTCTGATGGCTCTATCTATTACTAATCAGCGCCGTGTATACGTTTAATCCGGTTCCAGTCGAAACTGTTGTATCTCTGTACATTAGTGACACGGCGAGCCCGCTATGTAGTTACTCGTCTCGGCAGCTTCCACCGGTGTATGGCAAATGATTATAAGGAATCAGTCTAGTCGTCAATACCGATGGTGTGACGTCACATGTCTGGGGTGGGGGACGCTGCGCCCTTCCGGTGGGTCATGGCCTAGAAAGACTCTTCCCACGCAGGGGGGCGTGGACTGTCATTGACTCTTCCAGGTAATATACTTGCCGTACGTTCTTGCGACTGCGAGTGCAACGCTCACCGGTACCGACATGGATGGAGCGCCTCCTAGCTGACCGCTCAGCATCGGCATTCGTACAGAGAGCAACGCGGTCGCGTCTCTAGCTCGTAACTGGTACAGCCCGCAGCTCATGTATAGGGACAGCGGGAATGTCGCATATTGGAGATAACTCTTCATGAAACGCATGTTATAGGGGTGGATTGCACATTGCGACTGCGGGAAAAGTCCGCCGTTCATCCGCTGGAGTTGCGAGTTGGGCGGTTGGAGTGGGGCGCAGGTGGAGTGATTGCCGGTCCACGATTTCGTGCGGCAGAGGCGCTGGCGTTGGGGTGCTGTGGTCGACAGAGGACGCAGGCTTTGTGGGTGGGGTCGAAAGATGGGCACTGTGGGCCCATCGATGTCTTGGTCGGCTTGGCGTCTCATAGATGGCGGTATCGTCGTTGCAGGACGTCATGCCGCGGGAGACCTACAGATGGCGCTGTGTTTTGTGGTGCGCTCGACATGGCGGACGTAGTGTTGTCAGATTCGCATAGATGGAGGTATTGCATGTGGTTTCGCCGTATTTTCATAGATGGCGATACCGTTTTGCCGGCATGGTTGGCGTAGTTCCGTCGGATCCCTGTAGATGGAGGTGCCGTTTCTGGGCTGGATGTCAATGTCGTTGCGTCACATTCGCATAGGTGGCGGCATCGTCGTAATACCTCGCCCACTACGGACTTATCACCACCCACACTAGCCGCCCCGGGGACTTGCCGACGACACACCCTATCCCAAGTCTATTTTCTTGCGGAGCATCATGTGTTATTATATTTTATTTCACATCCATAGTGTAGGGGTATTGTAGGTCACCGTACTGCGGTGGACGCTATGTTACCACGGGACGGCGAAAACGTACCGTCGACCGCCGGGCACCGCCCGACACCCGCCCGACGACGCCGCCTCCGCGCGGCGCGCCGGCCGCTGGGCCGACATCGACCGTCCGGCACCCATCGCGGCACCCAGCGCCGGTCGCCGAAGCGATACGCTGTAGCGCGGCAGAACACAAGGCGCCCGGCCGGCGCCGCCTCCCCCGCCGCGCGCACGGAGGCGGCACCCATCGCAGCGCCCGCGCAGGCGGCAAGGGGCCCGCCAACCGATACGCCGCCGTCCGCCGCACCCAATGCAGCGCCCTGGGTGCGGCGCGCCCGGCCAGACCGATACGCCGTACAAAAGCAAAAGCAAAAGCAGCCCACACGTGCCCCTGTTGGCGGCCAGCCCCTGGGGGTCTCGTCTCGCGACAAGACGAATCCCCCAAGCTAGGGCTGAGTCTCAACAGATCGCAGCGTGGCAACTGCTCTACCGAGTACAACACCCCGCCCGGTACCTAAGTCGTCTACAGACGATTCCGAGTCCCGACATCGAACTATAGACACCCATGGTCGACCGGTAGGGGCAGGGCGGCGCCGGGAACAGATCCCAGACAGCGCCGCCCGAGTGCCCCGTCCGGCAAACAAGTTGGGCCCGTACGGCGCGGCGCCACGTGGGTCGACCGCGCCTAGTAAAGTCACGTATTTTCGAGCCTTTCGACCCTCGGGACTCCTTAGCGATATCGTTGCCACAATGGCTAGACGGGATTCGGCCTTAGAGGCGTTCAGGCTTAATCCCACGGATGGTAGCTTCGCACCACCGGCCGCTCGGCCGAGTGCGTGAACCAAATGTCCGAACCTGCGGTTCCTCTCGTACTGAGCAGGATTACTATCGCAACGACACAGTCATCAGTAGGGTAAAACTAACCTGTCTCACGACGGTCTAAACCCAGCTCACGTTCCCTATTAGTGGGTGAACAATCCAACGCTTGGCGAATTCTGCTTCGCAATGATAGGAAGAGCCGACATC